>NC_088709.1:18794242-19094242 GCF_963576615.1 Watersipora subatra
ATGTATGTATGTATGTATGTATGTATGTATGTATGTATGTATGTATGTATGTATGTATGTATGTATGTATGTATGTATGTATGTATGTATGTATGTATGTATGTATGTATGTATGTATGTATGTATGTATGTATGTATGTATGTATGTATGTATGTATGTATGTATGTATGTATGTATGTATGTATGTATGTATGTATGTATGTATGTATGTATGTATGTATGTATGTATGTATGTATGTATGTATGTATGTATGTATGTATGTATGTATGTATGTATGTATGTATGTATGTATGTATGTATGTATGTATGTATGTATGTATGTATGTATGTATGTATGTATGTATGTATGTATGTATGTATGTATGTATGTATGTATGTATGTATGTATGTATGTATGTATGTATGTATGTATGTATGTATGTATGTATGTATGTATGTATGTATGTATGTATGTATGTATGTATGTATGTATGTATGTATGTATGTATGTATGTATGTATGTATGTATGTATGTATGTATGTATGTATGTATGTATGTATGTATGTATGTATGTATGTATGTATGTATGTATGTATGTATGTATGTATGTATGTATGTATGTATGTATGTATGTATGTATGTATGTATGTATGTATGTATGTATGTATGTATGTATGTATGTATGTATGTATGTATGTAACTCATATAACTAGCTACTCAAGATAGTTGACGACTCCACATTACTTTCTGAAACTTGCTAAAGCCCTGTCCCCACATAGGGTATAAATACGTACCAACTTTCTATGTATGGTTACATTGATTCTTGTGCACATTTCATACAAGACAAACTACTGTACCACATTCTCTGGATCATTTTACAAGCGCTAGCTAGCAATTTTCTGCATTGCACCATCAATTTATTTGTAGAAAAAGTAAAAAAATTGGAAAGGAATGGACTTCTTTTAGCCTGCTAAAAAATTGCAGTTCATTACGTTTTAAATTTATTTTTAAGTGTACAGCACCATAATTAGCATTGATACGTTTTTGCCTCCTCTCTGCTTTACCCGCTGCATGTACCAACTAAAGCTACATTACTCCAAAGATATGTACGTCCAGTATAGGAAACATAATTTTTCTTTTCGGTAGCCATTAAATGGTCAAGTGTGCGAGAGGCCGCTTTCTATAACTGCATCGCTCGGCCTTATTGACTTAGGTTAAAAAAGGTTTCAACCAGATAGGCTAAAGTTTATAGTGAAAGCAAAAATGGGAACTACTGAAGGATAAAGTTTCATGATAAAAAGTTAAAATTCAGTACAATAGTTCAAAATACGTACTAAAACTTAGTTTTAAGTGTAGGCTTAGCAAGCTAAACTTACTTGAAGTGAATTCAAAGTTTATATGTTATGCGTACATTTTGAAGGCAAGAGCTCCTTACCGTGCGTACTACATTTGGTACACACATTATAATTTTGCGTTTTATTGCAGATCATAACCATTAAAATACACTAAATACAATACAGTTACTGTAGGTAACTATAATTACTAAAGTAAACATACTATTTTGTTGCTAATTGTCAATGTGTACACATTTTTATAAAAAAAATTGACGATTTTCACCAGGGGGTGTTTGCATTGTATAATTACAATGGTCTCTATACCCCGATATACGATTTTTTCACCATATGATGAAAACCCTGGAACGAATTAACATCGTATCTCGAGGGTGCACTGTATTAATAGAAAACCAATGCACAATTTTGTTTACATTTCAAGACGTCATAGCTATCAATATCAAGAAGTTGTGATATTTATTTCGATTTTTAGAAAATCTATATAACAAAATTATTTAGAAAAGACCATAACAGTTACATATTGCCCAACATCGATCACTATATACTTTGATCTTGTAAATTCGAATGCTTATTCTTATAATTAAATTTTATAAAATTGAATAATTATTCTTATAATTGAATATTGTAATAATCTTATAAGATTCATTAGAAAAATATCGTCGTCATTTCCTTTACTTTCACTGCTTTAGACATCAGTTGGAATACCAAAGTACTCCTAAGTGTCCAAAATGTAAGTTACTTTGAAACTGGCAAAAAAGAAATGATAACTTTTCTGTACTTCTACATTAATTACAGAAACCTACGGCATTGGACAATGCTATAGACTGGTGAAATGTGCACGTTTTTTTTCGTGAAATGCCAACGACTTAATGGTTCTATTCTCTGTCGCTTCGTGTTTTGTTTGCCGGTTTTGATTTTGATAAAAATAAGGCTGGTCAAGTTTTAATAACGATTTTAGGCCGAGTTAATCTGTTTATTTAAATATAACCCGATCAGATAGTTAAGGTTTAGGAAATTTTCTACCAATAATAAAGACATGGCAACATATTTAAATAGGTTTATATGTGTTTTGTAGCGTTATTATATTTAAACGACTCTATTGAAAAATGGTTAAATTTGTTGATGAGATTTCGGTGCAAGGGTTTGCGACGGCCGTTGATGAATAATTTTTGTGAGTTGTGTGCACATATGCATTTATCATAAATCTCCCAAACAATCGCTTCACTCATGGTTGGTCGTGGGATGAGTGATGTCAGTGAATGGAGTCATTGTTTAAACTATGGTATTCACTTTAGTATTGATAGTGACAAACATCTTCAAGCTAACATTGAACTGAGCTGGTAGCATTAGCTTATCATGTAATTTTGGTAAAACATTTGTAATCATATGATTAACTGTTCAGCATATGAATTTTTTTTTAAATCTCAAGGTATACCTTGAACTTATTGCAGTTGAAGGTTACTGCACCAATATAACTGCTGGTCTGCTGGAAATCTCTCTTTATGTGACCAACTGCGTTTCAACCGGTTTTGAATCAGATGGCGTTTACACTGGTTGGAGTACGACTACTCAGCGAATTATTATAGAAGAGTATCAAACTGAGTCAAACATCAACTCAGGTATGTATTGCTTTTCACTTGTAAACATTTTATTGTCTATAGTTCAACTGGTATCTGTTAGTTCATCATTGCTCCTAAAAACAATATTTGCTTGAAACAAAGATAAATATCTTTGTGGTTTTGACGTTAGCAATTTAAATGTACCAATCCCTTCTCACAGGTTTAGTTTAGTGAACCTGCTTTCCAAAACATTTAAAATAAACTCAAACGAAACATTGTAGAACAGAGTTTCACAATGATGAACTTTTTAAGGTAAAATGGCTATTAGTAAAATGCTATTGCTTGCTCATGATTTGTGAATGTAACTAGCATCTACATGTATACGTTACACAGTAGTTAAAGATTCTAATAATCATTACTTTTTCTCTTCAGACATTTATCATTGCTGATATTGTTGAACATTTTTCTGTGGCTTGTATAAGCAAGTCTTCAAATAATGTACATAAAACAAAATATATTTATTGAATCTTCAACTACGCAAAATGAACGTTAACTGCTCAATAAATTCAACTACAAAACTAAACGCTGCGCATTCTTTTTCAATTTAGTTATGGCAGCAGATGGCAAAATATACAGACTTCCTCAGATGAATGTTGCTACATTTAGTGCATTTGATTTGCATGTCGATACTGATGAAGGTTTAGTTTGGGTAAGAACTTTTTGTTAATGATTTCTATTTGGTCTCAACTTGTATCTACCACTAGAGCTAAACTATTCATGACATAAGACACATCTTTATATCACTTTAGGATCTTGGAAATTATCATAAAGTCTACACAAACAGTGGTTTGAGACTATCATTGAGCAGTGATGCTCGAATATTCACAAGCTCAGAAGAATGTTGCAAGTTCACCTTTGCAATCAACAATGTTGAATGTAGCACTCCAGGGCCTATTGAAGGGATTGTCTCTGTCAACGTTTATATCAACCTGCATAGACCGATACTGAGTAAGTGCTAAACTGTAGTAATGGCTTTCTAAGCATTTTTCCATAGTAGCTAACTAAAAAAAAAATTCTTAAAATATTCAACAAATTATAAATAAATGTGCTTGTTAAAGAAGCACTTAATAATTGGTTAACTATTTATATATCCATATTTTTATTATTTATTTATTAAATAGGTATCTCGTTATCATTACTTCATTGCTAATTCATTTTAAATTTTTCATGCTAAATCTTTTGGTAAACTAGTTGTAGACAATCAATTAAAATTGAACTTAGTCAATTTAATAATTAAAATTATAAAAACATTTAAATTGTGATTGAAACAAACAAAGCTATGTCCGGTTTACAACAAAAATATGAAAACTTTAAATAATTCCTATGAGATAACTCTGTTGATAGGAGTTTTATTCCTTGAGAAACTGTCTTTGGGTACTAATTGCATTTTAAGAGGATCAGAAAAATAACTGTAATTAGTAGAAGTAGAAATAATTTTATTTAACGAGTGCTAAAAGGTACTAAAGATTAGGCTGTTCTATTAGCTTTTAAATTAGCAAATCTTTGTATATCAGTAAAATGAAAACACTAAAAAAATAAATACACTCAATTGAAACTTTCAATGCCTCATATAACCATTTTCCTTTAGTCAGTACTTGATAGGCAGTATCTTTTTCAACTTGCTGCAGTTCCTTGTTGAAATGGTATATAAATAACCAGTTTTCTATGGAATGTTATGGCTATCATTACATAATAACTGGCCAGCACGGTTCGATGGTAAACTAAGAAAGATGCAAAAAAATTATTGTCAGAAAGAAGTTAACAACCAACTATGTTTTAGTGGTGTATTGGGACTCACCTAGGCCCTAGATGCTTTCCGTCCCAAGAATATCATAGGACAACAGTTTGCTAATGTGCTGGTAAAATTGTATAAACTATAACTTGCATAATTCACATTTGAAAATTTTATTACTTGCAGTAAACAAAAATACTGAATAAATCTGCCTAGTTATCCTAAAGTTAACAACAATAATGTAAGGAGTAAACAGTTAAATGATACTTGAGGTACAATTTTTGAACATATACGTATGTTGCAGTTTCCAGTTCAGTACATTAAAGGTTAAACTATGTAACTAGCTTCTAATTGGTTTTACTAAACTGTTTCACTTTCATTCGTATTTTAGTTGAAGGAATATGTGAAGAAATTCCTGCTGGAGATGTCAACTTATCCGTACACGTTGGGAAATGTAAAGACCAACTTTCTGTTGGTGATTGCTTTTTTGGGTGGGAAAGCTCTATTCATGCGATGGCATCTGAGGTGTATGCGGAGAGAGAAATTATATCATTTTGATTCAATTTTGTCTTGTGTTTCTTTATTGTCCTATTATTTGTCTGGAGTTCAGTAATGCTGTTAAGTTTTTAGCTGTTGTGAAATGGTTGGGTATAAACATGAAGTACAAAAAATATTGAAAAACAACTAAAGTTTGCATGGTGAATATTCAATTGTTTTTATATGAGTTGGTTGGTGTGCTGACTATGTATTGAAGTTGTCACATGCTGCAATATTAAATACAATTACATGTTAGTTATATTTTAGCTATGGAAATTTTAAACTGAGTGTCATCTTACTATACTACATGTAGTTGTGAAGGAGTTCACTACAGTGACCCTCAGAACATTATGGTTCATACCCTAAAATTGTAAAAGGGTTGGTCAGTTTTATAAATTGTTTTATAAATCCTTTATATCTAAACCCACCCTCTGACAATATTCACTTAAACCAATGGAGTTTTATTATATGTTTAATGAACATGCAACAGTGAGCATACAAAGCAGGATATCGCAACTTCAATATGCCACTCAACTAAATTTTAGTAGTGGCCATGGCTAGCAGCAGTGAAAAAATGATACAATATATGAAAAAAGCTACTTCTATTACTAGCAATTCTATTGATTTTATTCAACTCGGGGCAGGCTGCTTTTGACATAAAAACTAATAACTCTTCAAATAAAGTGACATTACTTTCACCAAATAACAGATTACTGTCTACTTTCTGATTATTGTTTTCTGAGTCATGGATATAATTTTCAGCTAAATAATAGCTGCATTCTTATTGGTTATAGTTTTAAATTTTATATAATGCATTTCTAAAAATGAATTGAAACATCATAATTTGCTAATGTGCTAGAAAAAATATATTTGATCCAAAATTATCCCGGAACTTTCTAAAACTCTCCAGTGAAGTCTTTGAGTAGTGAGTATACCCACGGCTGTGTCAAAGGACACTGGCAAGACTAAAATTTACCTGAAGTACTCAGTGGTACCTTTCGGCTTATTTGGTTTCTTCAGTAGCTCTCAAACCAGTTTTGCGACTACCCAAGGATAGTAGACGCTTCTACAATGCCAATAATTTGCTCCAGGAAGGTTTATGTTATAGTTTTTTATGTATGTTAAGCTTTTATAGTTGCGCAAACAGTCAAATACAATTGCCTAATCTATTCTAATATTTTCTAAAACCCACTCTTTTTACCATCCAAAATGAAAAAACTAGACTTGACTTTTCTAATATAAAGACAGTACAGTAACTAGTAATAATGGTTTGTATCAACAATTTTTTTACTTTTTCTCATAAATTTCCCTTGTTTTATGGTTCATGACAAATGTAATTTTTGAAAATTTTAAAGAGAGTTGAGATCTTTAATGTCAATTTACATTGGTTATTTTCTTTTTTCTAGACAGCATTGTCTGTTCTGTCAAGAAAAAATATAGTAATATATGTTATAAGTCAAAAGTAAAGCAAAAATATGGATTTACTATAAGCATGAGGAGCGATGTATGTTTGACTGCCCGTTGCCATGCTCCAAGGTTAGGATGAAAGACAGCTTCTAATGAAAGTAAAACTCAAGACATTTAGCTAGGTATATCAACATAAGCTTGCACCCATATATCACCTTTAATTACTTATGAATAATTGCCAGGCTATTTATTTTCTGTTCTTTTAAAAAACACCTGACACTCTCTAATGTCCAACTAGATTGCCAAAATATTAGTCTATATACATGTAATAGCGAGATTATTGTGCATACGTCATTTTCTCTTTCAAATGCTGCAAGAGAGCTTGATATTTTCAGGGCTAATTATGAGATTCTCGAAGTTCAAATTAATTTTAAGAAATTTCTTCCACTTGGTCCTTTATGTTATAAAACTATTTACGCTGTACAAAGCAAAAACTTCACATAATTTTTTTACATTTTGTGAAATTGACGTTGCAAGAGGTATATGTTATAGGAGCAATTACTGTACCTTGTAGAAGCTAGGAACACACCAACGTAATACAGAGTTTTCTGGAGTTTTCATCAAAACCATCAAATAGTTTTGAGTAGTCTCAAGGACCCGAAGTGTGTCCGGAAGTATCCCAAAATGAGATATTATAACTTTGTGAGTCCTTCAAAATATTCCCCAAAAATGTAGAATTGCCCAGAGTGCCAAAATGCCTTACAGGGCACTCCCGAAAACTCTTGGAGTATTTTATTGTGTGTCTGCTTACTGATGAGTATCTTAAAATAATCTAGAGTTTTTTTAGTGCTTCAGAGTAAACCTAGATAAGTTCAATTAGAATTGCACAAGTTGAGTCGTCAAAATTAAAGAGTTTAATCACAAAGTGAAAAATTTTATTTTTGATCGCAGTGAACATGTTTCATAATCTCAATAAACTAAACGCAATTTGATGGATGAAAATATCTAAACCTGCGTACCTGAATGCTGGCTAGCAAAGATCATCACAAAGAGAATGTAAAAAGTTGTGCTCACGTTAAAAATATACAGAATTTTATTAACCTTAACATATGGAGCTATTACCCAACTGATATAACAGTTGCAATATTTTAGCTTCAAAAGTGGGCAAATTAAAATTATGAATGGTCAGCGCCAATTAACTATATGATGTATATGCTTCTCAATCAATTACGTTTAAAACATTTGAGCTTTTTTATCAATTATCTCTTTTTCTTTGACTTATTAAGCAAGCCTTGATATCTTTCCAATATCTTGCACTGCTATAACAGGAGTTGTCTGCATAATCCCTGCTAACATGGTAAGAGGTGAAAACTCATACTTTTACATCTGCATTTAAGGTTCTTAAATTAGCCATTGGCAAGTTGTTGTCATGTACACTTCATGCAAACGCTGAATAGGTATGTGACCAGATTAATAAAACAGAATGGTAACTTAGAAATCAAAGACTTAGTTACCATATACTATTTAAATACTTCTACTACATGTCATGCTAGCTTTCGGTTGCTGTACAATTAGGAAGATCTTTATTTGTGTATGCTCTGGCTTCCGTATGTCAAAGTAATGCATTTTTGTATTTTTACTTAGTAAGAACTGTACTGGCTTCCATAAGTAGTTGTAGCACAATTCATAAGTAATGCAGCAACCATAAAACTATTTATAGGCTTGGTAAGCCATGTTGCTGACTGATAGGTTGTAGCAGTGTCTAAGTCTATGGTTAGCCCGCTTATGCTGCAAATGTCAAATTTATACATAAACTTTTGTTTGCACATAAAACTAATGCAACAAAGAGCGCAAATAAGTTTTTATAAATATTCAAAGTTTTTTCATAAAAATATTTTTTACTTTTTCCATAACCGTTCTCTCAGAGCTAGAACAAAACACGAGTAAGCTGTTGTGAAAATCAATTAAAAGTACCATTTTTATTTTCAAACATAGCAAATAAAATTATCCTATGTTGAAATTTTATACAGATATTTCCAATCTCCCTTAAATATGTAAAAACTTTAGTTTTTTATGCACTCTGAGCTGAAAAAGCTGTGTCAATAAGATTGACTAAAATTATTATTTTAATCATGAAAACACTAGTTAAAGTTTATTATAAAAAAATTGTTTATTTGCTCACAAAAAAATCCAGAACTACTAAAAAAACACAATTTATTGAATATTTTTTGTGTTTAGTGGTATATGTGATAAACCTATTACAAACAAAAATACCATTAGTTTTACTGCTTTCAATCGGCTTGATAAAGATAAATATAGAAGTGAAAATGTGAACCTGCTTAGCATTTTTACAATGGTTTTATATAAATATAATTTATTTAAAACTAATATTAAACCGCTTTACTTTTCTATCGATAGGTTATATTATACTTATTCTAGGTATAGACTGATTGTCTGTGAGTTGTTTTCTAACTGGTTGAAAAGTTTACAAGTGTGGCAATGCAAGTGTCAAAAGCTCACATCTGATATTGTCATAATAAAGTCCAAATTTTTTGGTAAACCCTTGATTAGTTTGAATGATCTGAAAACTGCTACTAAATTCACATACAATGTTGTTGATTCTCAGTTTATATGATGAAATTCTATTCAAATTAAAAAAAAATAATAACAAGAGGTTTTTATCATAATTTGATAATTTGCGATAATTTTTTATAAATTATGACTGTTGGACAACATTTAAACAAACTGAGAATAACCTCAAACTAAAAAGTTAATTTTAATGACACGGATTTTGTGCAAAAGAAAAATTGGTCAGTTATTATAATAGTATTATAATTTAATATAAAAATTTATGACAATTGTTATAATCAATTATGTTACTAAAATATTTATTAATAAATATAGTAGGAGCTTTAAAGTGTTTGTTATATTATTATATAGCACAGTTTGCAATGTTTGAAATGAAACTATTACCAATAGGGTAATATATACACTTATTTATATATATTTATTTATGTATATATCTATATTTTTATATATATCTGTATATATCTATATATTTTTAAAAGTTTTTTGTCTGTCTTCTGTCTGTCTTTTGGTATGTCCAGCTATAGCTATTAACATCTTGAAATTAAAAATCCACATCCTGGTGAGTTTGAACTCATGGAGATTGCGTTCTCAAACTCTTTTTAATCAGGAGCTCTACCACTGAGCTATGCAAAGCAAACTGAACAATGACCTTTATCATATACCATATAGCATATGCACACGCTAAATGACGTATTATTTTTAACTTTATGATTTCCATTAACTCTATGAAGCACAATGCTTTGTTGCGTTTTTGTGAACTTCTATTTCCGGCTCTTCGTAAGGTTCGATTGCTAAATGGCAGTGAAGGTCAATACTTTTTATGCGGAAAATTGTATAATCTTGAGTAGGAATGGCCTATACATTCTCTCACTGTTTGATCAAACAAATACAGTCTGATCTCTCATTTTTACACATATGTAACAGTGACAAAAAGTACCTGTATCGTCGTATTCAAAGTTTTTATTGATAGCTTTTGATGGAACAGTAACCTTTTTACACACACACACATAAACACACACACATAAACACACACACGTAAACACACACGTAAACACACACACGTAAACACACACACGTAAACACACACACGCAAACACACACACGTAAACACACACGTAAACACACACGTAAACACACACACACGTAAACACACACGCGTAAACACACACGCGTAAACACACACACGTAAACACACACGTAAACACACACGTAAACACACACGTAAACACACACGTAAACACACACACGTAAGCACACACACGTAAGCACACACAGGTAAACACACACACGTAAACACACATGTAAACACACACGTAAACACACACGTAAACACACACACGTAAACACACACACGTAAACACACACACGTAAACACACACACATAAACACACAAATATCTTGATATTTTTGCTGAGTTCATCCAAACTTTGCGCGCATATGCTTCACGCATTTTTCTAAGTTGCTAAAATTATTTGTTAGCAACCTTCGCTAACAAATAATTTTGCCCATTTTTTCAAAGCTCCATCTGGTTCATAAAAATTAATTGCATAAACACCCACCAGTGGCTTTTTATTTGCAAAGCCCAGGCATTGCCGGGCACACTGCTAGCAGTGTAACAAAACATTTGGCATTTCCATCAGTATCTACAAAAGCATAACTAATTAGAAAAATGTAGGCTAAAACCAGCTGAGTTACTCAAAACAAAATTCAAAAAGATTATTTTCATACATCACTTAAGCATTTATCACAAATGACTTTTAAGCATGACAAAACTTTTAGGTTCGTGTAAAGCCTAAAACCAACTAATACTTCATTGTAATTGATTTTTATACTTTTAAAATTTCTAACCAAACTATCAATGATTTTATTAAGTGTATTATATTAGAGCTTCAATATTTATAAGGTTTGTTTGAAAGCTTGCTAAATTACTTTACAGTTAAAATTTACCCTGAGTGGTAATTTTACAACTATTCATGGTTTCTGTTTAAGTATAGGTAACAATAACATGAAAAGCTATGATTTAGTGTTCACATTAATGAAGGCTCAATTGGCATGTCAATTGACATCCTTGTACATATTTTACTTATGGTTACTGGCTTTTGTAATAACTTATTTTGTTTGCCATGTAATCCCAAATCTAGAGAAGTGCTGTAAAGCATTTGCTAAAAATAAGACTAGGTATTACAGTATAATAAATTAGAATAGGGTAGATCAGTTAGCTTAATAAAAAGCTTAGAAAAATTAGCTGTAATTCAGAAAAGTAAATTTGTTGATGTTGTGTATAGGTTTGACAGTTTAAGGCTTAAATAGTTTTAAACTAGTCATAATTAATACTTGGCTAGAAATACATTTTAGAAACTCAAACTTGCAAGTTCTATACATGAACTCTTCATCCTGTCACACACTAGGCAAATTTGGATTTTACTGAATAACTGTAAATTTAAATGTAAAGAAATAAGTTAAAATTTATCAGGGAATATTGTGAAAAAAGCATATTATTCACTTTTAAACAATATGACTTTGCGGTTATGTTTTTGAACTCGCCTTATTAGACTCTCCCTCTTTGTTCCTGTTTCAGTTGGAGGAATATGTGAAGGCATTCCAACCGATGATGTGAGTTTATCAGTACACGTCGGCTACTGTAAAGACCAATCAACAGTAGCTGATTGCTATTTTGGATGGAATAGCTATGGCCACGTGATAGTATCTGAGGTGTATGCAGAAAGAGAAATCATATACTTCTGATTAAATGTTGTCTCATGTATATTTATGGCTACATTCTTTGTTATTCGCTTACATTTGTTGAGATGTTTTTTGTAAGATGTTTGTTGTAAGATGTTTGTGGGTAATTACAAAGTGTTACAAAGAGTAGTAATAGGCAAATTTGGTAACTAGTGAATGTTAGTCAGACTTTTCTTTGTCACATACTGAACTTTAAATTAACCAGACAAAACAGACAAAACTGAAATCTCACTTTGGTGAGTTAAGCTTGGATGCTTTATTTTATGTGCAAACTGTGTATTTGGGATTCATTTTTAAATTCTTTAATGTGTAGCACTAATCCAGGACAAAGTGTGTACATTTAATGGTGATTATTCAAACAAAAAAACTTTATTATGTCTGATATACATGATACATGTATTATAATAATTACTGAGTTTACTTAATCCTTACGGAAATAAATGTTGTAAATAAATGTTTGCAATAAAGGCGTAAGACTGTATCTTGAATTATTTTTAATTGATTTTGGCTGACGCATGCACATGAACCTTACAATATCATAGTATAATTTCATCGAAAGCGACCTGCTTTTATGGTTGAAGAGCACATCAACTAAGGAGTCATCTATAGAAATTGACACATTTTAGTAAAACACCTACTGCCAAGTTAGCCAAGTAGTAACCACTTCCTGGATTAACATTAATACTATTTTTTACTTTCTGCTAAGAAATGAGATTGTAAAGGAAATAATATTCCACAAAAAACACGCCACTTGATTACAAAGACAAAGATATAATTATATTTCTCACAAATGTATATGTATACAGTCAACAGTGTGCACACAATTGAATAGCATTAGGTGACTCTGCCAAGAGCTCTACTTTCGGTAGCTCATCTAAACTCTTTATATATGAAAGCTTATTGCGAAGCTCTGCCTTCTGTCAAAAAGGGCCTCTGGGCCTTTGGGCCTAAGGGTCTCTGGGCCTTCTTGACGGAAGGCAGATTTTTGCTTTTTGCCAAAAAGGCAAAAGCTCTTTTGCATTCTGAGACATGACCATTGGCTCTTCATTCAAGTCTAGGTGGCCTTCTAACTGCGCTTCTTTGCCTGTTCACAAATAACTTCAGCTGGTTCAATATTTTTTCAAAAATAAATAATCAAGCTTACCTTGCTGAAACGCTATAGTGATAGGTTTAAATGATAGTTAATAGTTCAGCGTAGTTATATTGAGAAAGGCTTGTGGTGGTACTTGATCTTTAGCACTTCAGAATAGAATTGGTCAATCACTAGGGAATTTTTAGTTCGCTGCCTTATTTTTGCGTTGGTATCACTTTACCGGAACCATATGAAATTGGTTGTCGCTGTATTTAGCCAGGCCCACGCACTATACTAGTCTGAATTTTTGACTGTCCAAGCTGACAGAGGGTTGTGTCAAGTGACCATTAAGGCTTGGTCTAGTTGATCTAGGTCTCAGACTTTCTTATCATCTCTTTTTTCCCACTCTCTTTCTTTTTCACTCTCTCTTTCTATCTTCTTTTCTCTCTGTCTCTCTTACTCTGCCTTTCTCTTTCTTTGTTTCCCTCTATATTTCTTTTTCTCTCTCACTCACTCTCTTTTTTCTCTTTTTCATTTCTCACTCTCTCTCTCCCTCTTTCTCCCTCTCTCCCTCTCTCTCTCTCCCTCTCTCTCTATCTCTCCTCTTTCACTCTCTTTTTCACTCTCTCCCTCTCTCTCCCTCTCTTTTTCCATCTCTCGCTCAATCTCTCTCGCTCTACCTCTATCTCTCACTCTCTTTCTCACTCTCTCCCTTTCTCTCCCTCTCTCTCTCTTTCTTTCTCTCTTTTCTTTTTTCCCTCCCTCTCTCCCTTTCCCTTTCACTCTTCCGATTTGGTTACATGTTGGTCTTTATTTCTGCCGGCTTGGTCATCTGCTTTGCCGGCTTGCTGACCAATTGAGCCATTTTATTAACCAACGGCCAGCCATCTATTCAGTGTCTGTCAGGTTGAAAGCGAGCCCAGTCTCTCCTTGGTTTTGTCCGGCAAGGCCTGTCCAAGTCTTTTGTAGCCCAAAGAGGTCAAGTCAAACTGCCGGTCAAAGTATCACTGGCCAGCCAGGCTGGCTCCTTTTGGCTATGTGACAAGCTAGTGCCTGTCATCACAATACCTGCAGCCTCAGTCTCTGCCAAGGTCGCATGACTCTACGCCGGGCGACCTTGGCAGAAGTTGGCAGTAGATCTGGTGGGACCAATGCCAGAGACTGAGAAGGGGAACAAGTGGATTCTCGTGATCAATGATCACTTCTCAAGATGGCAGGAGCCATAGCCATTCCGGATGCAACTGCCCCGGTAGTGGCCACGACCCTGGATGAGAGGGTATTCTGCTACTTCGGCCTGCCGGAGGAGTTGCATTCGGACCAAGGAGCCCAGTTTGAATCTAAACTCATGAGCGAGTTGTGCAGGTTATGGAATGTAACCAAGACACGGACTACCCCATACCACCCTCAAGGAAATGGAATCGTAGAGCGAAACAACCGTAGCCTGGGAGACTCATTGAGGGCCCTACTTCTCCGCCGAGGACCAACAGAATGAGACCTGTTGTTACCCCAAATCATGAGGGCGTTTCGGGGCACACCTCACTCCGCCACCGGAGAAACTGCGAACTTCATGATGATGGGCAGGGAGCTGCGTCTGCCCGACCAGCTATCCGAATCAGTAGCCACGGACAACCAAGCCATCTAGCCCTATGTGTTGGAGTTGGCCGGTCAGCTAGAAGAAACTCACGAGATTCTCCGGGAGCGCCAGATGAAAGTAAGGGTAGAGGATGAGGAAGAGCCACCCTTGTTTGAAGTGGGAGATCTGGTGTTGTTGGTGAATAAGCGGCGAAGAAGGGGTGAAAACCCCAAACTCCAACCCAAATACGTGGGGCCGTACACGGTCACCAAGCGTCACTCTAATAATACCTATCAAGTAGAACGGCAGGGTCAGGTATCCATTCAGAACAAGGAACGCCTGAAGCCCTATGTTGCATGCCCAGAAGCAGATGGTAGGGCCGCGGCCACTAGGGAGCCGGCTTGGCGCCCCAACATGAGAGGAGCTACCGGCAATAGAAGGAGAAGTAGCGAAGAACCGATCGAATTGTTGCGTACCCTGGAGTTCCACGCGAGAGAACCCGCTTTCCAACCACCCCTGCGGCCTAGGGACAGGGACCCTCTTCCCGCACCCAGTAAAGGGGAAACGTTCCGAAGGCGACTACTGGAAGCCCTGACGGAGGATGAGCATCCCCTTCCCGTGGATAGCAGTATTGAGGAGGAGCCCGTCAATGCGCCAGGACGCACAGACCCCTCGGAGTTAGGACAAAATGACCTGGGAGCCGAGTCCGATCCCATTGCCCCCCTCGATCTTCACAGACCGGATGGACAGGGAGAGGAAATGACTATAGAACCACAGGCCCATGCAGAGACTGAACAGGCAGAACCGACCCCCACCATGAACTCTAGACCGGTTCCGACCGGGGGAAAGACGCAGGTGGAGGCGGAGCCCACTGGAACCGACAGACCCGTGGAGTTGAGAAGAGATGGGAGGCCCCGAAGAACCACGGGACCACCCATCCAGTATGGGCAGGCGGTGTGTCACCAGGTCGACCCCGAGAAGAAAGATGAAGAACAGTGCCGATACTCGGAAGAGATTAGAAATACACAGAAAAACAGAGAAAGGTACGAGATACTGAGAGCAAGAGTGGAGGACATCGAAAAGCTTCTCGAAGGGGGGAGCGTTAGCCTCGATGAAGAAGGGGAATTACAATACCGAGCGTTGAGGGACTCCATGGAAGAGTTAGAGGCAACATTGACCACCAATAGCCAGAACACGGGAACAGGAGAAAGGGAACAGATGAAAAACTTCCAACTCTCAGAAAAGGTGAAGAGTAGCCCAGCAGCCAGAGAGAGATACGAGTTGTTAAGGAGACGTTTGGAGGACATAGATGAGCTGCTTAAAGAAGGAAGCATTGTCCTCGACGAGGAAGGAGAGTTACAATATCGAACGTTGAAAGACTCTATGGAGGAGTTGGAGGGGGTGATGACCGCAGAGATCCAAACTACCAGAACAAGTGAGAAAGGACAAACGATCTGGAACGAAGGGGCGAAGATCGCAGAGGCCGGAGAAATCTCTGAGAGAGAGATTTTCCGGCCAGGGACGATCTGGACCGGTGACTACTGGCGACACAGTTGACCCGGGTCAAGGACGAGGCTCCACCGGAAACTGGCCGCCATTGCGCTCAGTCAACCACAACGCTGCTCCTAGCCAATTCGCATACACGTCATTTCACGACTGCTCTCTGCTTCAACAGTTCGCAACTACGCTAGCCACATGGACCCGAGAAGTACCCAGTACGAAGATAAAGAATTGCAGCAACTACTCACGGAGCTTGATGGAATACTTGAGGAAACGGAGACAACCGCCACACAGACAGGCATAGATCCAGAGCGCCGTGTCAGCGTATCTTCAACAAATCCAAAGGCCACACCAATGGCATATAAAGGGACCAAACCAAATCAGGACGATGAGATAAATGTGCGAGTGATCCGGCTAGGAACGACATCAGCCAATGAAAAGCCGACACGGAGCCAGAACCCGGCCAAACGAAAGGACTCTCCCAAGAACGTTTGGTATACGCCCGAATCCTATAAAAAGATGGAGGCCGCAGAGGACAAAGAAAAGGGAGAGTGTCGATTATGTGGATTCCAGAATAGAGAAAGCCGGGTGGTGCGACGCCACATCAGACAACACTTCTGGCGATTTTGGTGCAAATGCCAGAATAATTTTTCTTCATTTTTCTCTATCTATAAGCATCAACGGACGGAGGAAGACATCGAGAATCACCCGCGCGTGGTGTTTCAAGTGGACGAAGAGTCTTTTTAGGAATTCTGCAAATACATCGGGTGAGAGAACCGCCCTCCTTTCGGCACCTGGTTGCCGGTCAAAAATGGGAAAGGATGGACGGCAAAGAGAAAAATAGAAACCACAAAATCAACGATTGCCATAGACCCAGGGACAGATATTCCAAACCTGACAGTCCGAGTACAAAATCGCCAAGATACCAAAGGCAGGGAGGAACCAAGTCGATCCTTCCTCTCGAGATACACTATTCCGAAAAAAATGAGACGAGGAGATACTCAACAAGAAGAGCCAATGTTGGAAATCCATGCCAGCACGGCGGATAAGGAGGGAATAGTAGAGGAACCAATCACAAAGGTACACAGGCCAACCAGCGGAGAGAAAAAGCTTCACCACTCCAACAAGAGGGAAAACTATCTCCGCCGGGCCGACCGTGAGGAAAAGGAGTATCGGCGATATCAAAGCTTAGTCCGAGCTAGCTACCATGAGGTACAGCGCTTACGTAGCTGTGCAAACCAATATCACTAGGCATCTATGACTCCACCTTGGGTAAATTGTTGACCCCAGGCTAAACAATTGTGGGGGAATGTGTGGAGGACGGGACTATACTAAACCATATGTTTGTGCTTGAGACCACATTATGCCTAGTCACTTATGTATATTTCTTAACCGGTTATATAATACCCTGGTAAAACTGTTATATAATACTACATTTTTGGGCCTGCTTCACAGGCCTGCTAGCGCACCACTATGCCTATTGTCTGGGCCTGCCTCACAGGCCTGATGTAAAACAATGAATGTTATATAATTGTGGGCGGAGCAAATAGTATAAAAGGAGAAGGCATAAGCCAACTCTTTGAGATTCTGCTAACGGATTTTATACTGTCAAGACGAAGTTATACATGTACTGATATACGCTAAATACACTATACTTATTCTTATAAACTGCCTACGTTTGATGCCTGCCTGGTTGGCATAAGGAGGATCCTTCCGCCAGAACTGCCCTGGCTTCGAAACACGAACTGCTTGGGGGAGAAACCTAAGGAAGGCTAGG
The DNA here is from genome assembly GCF_963576615.1 of Watersipora subatra. Lineage (NCBI taxonomy): Eukaryota > Metazoa > Bryozoa > Gymnolaemata > Cheilostomatida > Watersiporidae > Watersipora > Watersipora subatra. The sequence continues at coordinate 18,812,125 of NC_088709.1, forward strand.
GGTGGGCTACGTTACGATCGGACCTGATCAGAAATGCGATAGCATTGGAGATCAGGCCCTCCAGTAAGTAGTCGGGACCTAAACTAGCCAAGATAGGGTCTCAGAGAGCAGGCCGTGCTAGCCTTCCAAGTGAGCCTGAACTGAGGATACCCAGCCGCGGCCTGACCCGACCACTAGGTGTGTCAGGCAGGCCGATGAGGGGAAGGCCCAGTGTTCAGACTGCACTGCCTTGCTAGGAAAAGTAAAACTGGCTCAGCTACCGGGGCCAGACTTTTACAATACTTAAAAAGTGTCCTGGTTGTGAGCGTTTGTTTTATCTGACTGCTTATGCATAACTTTGACAACTAATTTTATATCATTGTGACTTCCACACACTGTAAATCATAATGTGGCAAACCAATGTGATAAATGCTAATTTAGGTGCCGGATTGAGTTTATGCTTCAATATAATACCTCAAAACTCATATGGCACCTATGTTTGTCAACTCCAGATGGTAAACCAAATATTTCAATGTGATATAAACCATTTAAGGTGAGAAATGAAAATATGAACAGCAACACACCCAGTGTATTATGTAATATCAGAGGTCCACATATTGTATGTAGTAAGCTGAATAAAAGCTGTTTTTACTATTCAATGAAGAATGCAAAATATAGGTTTTTTAGTATCAAAAAGAAGAATTTCCATCAAAAAATTTTGCTGTGATGGATAGAATTATGTATGTTGTTATTTTTTACAAAAGTTATTTGGGGTTTCTGTTATTTTACAAAGCAAAGCACCGTATTACATAATGAGTTTATTTTAATCTTTAGGCTTTCTTTGTGCATTGCATAGGTGTGTTAATTAGTGACAGGTGTGAAACTTAATCTTGTTGAAAGCCCAAAGTAATTAACAGGGCCATTTCACAAGTGAGCAGCCAACTGAACAATTGTACTGTAAGAACTACTACTTTCCACCCAAGATTCCGACTTTGCGCCGTTCCTATCGCTTTTCCTTACTGCATATACTGATATATTAAGACTTCACCTTTTAGTGGATAAAGATCATTGCAGAGGAAATTACAAACACTGAATTATACTGTGGATTTATAACACTGGGTTCAATACTGTGTGAGGGCAATAGAGCGATTACCAGGTGAGTACCTGAGTAATTGTCCTATTTCTGATTTTAGGAAAATTTATCTATGTTATCTGCTCTGCTTTCTGTTTTGTGATCTTGATTTTGATCATCAATATTTCAACCATGAATCAATAGTAGCAATCATATGAAGCAATTAACCTAGAGGTTTACTTCATGATAGAAACATACTTTGACCTAGTCCATACATTATTGCAGTGGCAGGTGTGGTAACCGGATGGGAGGATGAGTGGGATAGCGTCTGAAGCTTTTGATCACTGGCCGTCCTTCAAACACCAGCATTATTTAAGTGGATAGTGTACATGCACGTATATTTGAATTAAACGGGAATCCTCCTTTTCACTAACTGACAGCCAGTGCAGTGTTGTATCAGGATTTATACCATTCATCCGCAACCAGTAGGAAAGGAGTAATAGTATACCTTCTTACAAAATAACATTAACATACACAAGCGTTACACAGCCTGTAGGAGTTTTGCCCTATGTTCTGGTGTTTTTTGCTGCCCTGCCTTACTGTGATCTGCTGTTGCAATTTCAAAAGTTACATTAAAAATTCCTATCCATTTCAATTGGCCACCTCAATCTCAATTAGCCTTTGTGATTTATTATATCTTTTTGCATTAAGTATATGTATGATTATGGATTATTTCAGTTCACTCAGGAGTGGAAAGAAGTGATTAAAGCATTTTATGCATCCCTGAACGTTCCTACCCTGGTCATTGGTTTTACAATAAAAAAAAAGCTGTTTGCCCTGTCTATCCAATTGGAGGAAAGATGCAAGCTACTTTCCCATGCAAAAGTCATCAAAAGCTTCATTCGAAACTTACCACCTAGTCATGGTATGTAATTGCGTTATACTATGTATTGCATCGAGTTATGGCGACCAAAGCCTTCTTGATTAAACCACTGTTGGTGTCAAAACAACATATTAGAGGTTTCATCTGCATGATTTTAGTTTTTTCACACCAAAACAAAAACCTCTGGTCCCACACAATACCCAAACCCTGATATACCCTCACAATGTTTGTTTCTTAAAGCTTTCTGGTATTCACAGCATCAATTGCCTGGCTATGGAATAGGCCATACTAAATTCAATCAAAATATCGGTGAAGATAGTCCATATGTATACCATAATCTAAAAGCTCCAACACTGAAACAAATTTTCACATGCCTGATGTGATAAACTATACTCTTTTTCAGAGGAAGAAGTATCGAAGGCTTTCTTATACCTACCTCTGGCTCTGAGAATAAAACCTCACAGACTCTACATCTTTACAAACAAGGAGGTAAGTTCATTCAAATCTACTATATAAACGGCAATCGTTGTCTATCTATCTGTCTATCTGTTTATCTGTCTATCTATTTGTCTGTCCGCTTTATAGAGTACCGTACTTTTCGGACTATTAGCAGTTACTTTTTTCTGATGGTTTGTGAGCTATGCGACTTATATAAGGGCGGGGCTATTCTGTGGTTTTTTCTTTCACCGCTAGGGCGCATTAACAGGAATTTCCTGTTAGTACACATATCTATACATAACCTACTATTCATCGTAGGGATGGACGATAAATACCGATATGCTAATAATATGAGTTGTCTTCTCGATATATCGAGTTACTGATAACTCCCAAATATGAGTAGTATAAATAGATTATATAACGGTCTTTTCTTTTTCGATTCGATTGTACGAAGCAAACTTAATTAATATGAGTAAGTAGTAAAATTAAATTAATAGTAAATATTAGTAGCAAATTAAATAAAATTTACTACTCATTAAATAAATTAATGAGTAGTAAATTACATCTAGTTAATATTTACTGCCAACGTGCACCGGGAAGGTCATGTGAACATTTGTTTCTTGCCACCACTGGAAAAACGATGTTCTCTATATAGTAGATAGCTAGAATTGAACATAAGACGGAGTCTATATATTCTGAACAATAGAATGTTGCGGAGGTTGACTCACAACATACATAGGAAGAGGAACCGTCAATAACATTGATTTATGGGCTGCAACCATGTCAACATGAACTAAGCTTAAGTTAGAAAGCGGAGGTAGTCTAGAATCTTGATATTCTACCAAACGACATCATCAGTCTAACTCAACATCTTTTCTACTATTGCGTCTCAGGCTAGAACTTCCAGGTTTAAGGAAAGATCCAATAAGATTGTTACAAGCTGGCAGAGCGTCTCTAACTAACTTGAGGTGGGAGATTCGGAGGACAAAAAGGTATTCTTTTGGAGTTCAGATTTTCAACGTGGTGGACGCACTAGGATCGAGATCAACTCAAGAACGCTATTTGAATTATAGGAAATAAGAACTCAAGGTACTTTGAATTATTACATTGATTGCCTTTATCAGTAACGTGGTTGAGATAGCTACGCTAGGTTTGATATAGTGTTGTTAAAGCATTGCCTTAGTTATAAAAGCAGTAAAAGGAGCTATAACAATATCGTAGATTTTGCCAACATGTTAACAAAACACTGCTATTCGAAAAATTCATTGTACCTATACTCTGTGCATTGATAAAGCGATGCGAGGCTACGAAGCGATCCCCTACAATGTTCCTTATTTTTACAAAACCAATACTTTCACCACCATCAGAGTCAGTGCTGCTATTGCTATTTTATTTTATTGCTATTGCTATTTGCTATTTCTGCGTAATCACAAAAATCTGAATTGGCTGTAATGTCATCAACATAAGTAATTATTTGTTTTAAACTGTAATTAAACTGTTTTTTTAAGTTGGAATATCTCAACCAAAATATTAAAATTAAATTTTAGGGCAATTTTATAGAGAAATCTTTGGACAACACTGTCATTACTATAAAAGCCCTAAAGATCGTTGGTTATGTTATCAACGAATAATAAAATTCAGTTACTAGCAATTGCTGGGAAAATCGCAAATATGCGTCTACGGCGGTCGACCATAGAAAACGCATAAATGAGTCTACTTCAGTGAAAGGGTTAAAAACGTTGGATTTGCCACTGTTTGTGATAGTAAACATGTACATTCCCTTCAGCTGCTGAGTTACTTTTACTTATTTTCCAGCTACGAGTACTACAGAACTACAGTTACTACTGAACTTGCACGGGTACTGCTACTGCGTTTTACCTACTAAATTTCTACAGCGACAAAGTTAGTACGTCTTATTCAATGTTGTATTGTCTATGAATTGCCACACATCCACTACTTAAAAACGTTGGATTTGCCACTGTTCGTGATAGTAAACGTGTTCATTTCCTTCCGCAGCTGAGTTACTTTTACTTTTTTCCAGCTACAAGTACCACAGAACTACAGAACTTGCACGGGTGCTGCAACTGCGTTTTACCTACTAAATTTTTACTCAAAAGGTAAACACTTCTCATTCAATGTTGTATTGTATATGAATTGCCACACATCCACTACTTGAAAACGTGGGATTTGCCACTGTTCGTGATAGTAAACATTTTCATTACCTTCCGCAAATGACTTACTTTTACTTTTTTTCCTAGCTACGAGTACTACAGCTACTACAGAACATGCATGGGCACTCCGAGCGTTGCGATAGGCGATGGTGAAAAGAAAGCAAGCAGCGTATATTACAAAAAACACACCATCTTATTCACTTTTAGAAACACTTGAAGCAGTACAATGCCTCCCAAAAAGCCTACAGCCCAAATGCAAGAAGAGATTGATTCCCGTAGAGAAAGAGACCGAGTTCGCAAAGCAGCAGCTAGACGAGCAGAGACTGCAGAGCAAACACAGCTACGCCTACAATGAGACAGAATAGCTACTGCATCTGCTAGAAGTGCAGAAACTGCAGAGCAAACACAGCTACGCCTACAACAAGACAGAATAGCTACTGCATGTGCTAGAAGTGCAGAAACTGCAGAGCAAACACAGCAACGCCTACAACGAGACAGAATAGCTACTGCATCTGCTAGAAGTGCGGAAACTGCAGAGCAAACACAGCTACGCCTACAACGAAACAGAATAGCAGCTGCTGGAAGAGCAGAAACCGCTGAAAAAACGCAGGTACATCGAGAGCAGGCCAGAATAGATGCTGCAGCTGCTAGAAGTCTAGAGACTGCTGAGCTGACCTAGCAGCAACTCCCACGGCAAGATACACTACCTACAGCAGCTGCTTGGCCGCCACAACCTACCAGGCGCCGTGCATGGGCAAAAAACGTTGCACTTGACTACAATCCTGCAACACAGTATAGGGCCCATCAGAAATTTTTCATGGGACGAATGTCTAAAAAATATTCCAGATGTAATGCCTTATGTTGGAAAGACGAGCGGCCAGGCGTTTGTTGCAACAATGGGAAAGTTCGCCTACAACCACTCTCTGAGGATATTCCACCTGTATGGACTCACCTATTCCATGGCGCAAATCCTGATTCTGAACATCTTTTGGGGAATATGCGAAAATATAACAGCTGTTTTCAAATGACATCATTTGGAGCTAAAAACCATTGATGAGCCTGGATTTAACCCAAATTTCAAGGTTCAGGGTCAAGTCTACCATTTGATTGGATCCTTGCTTCTGATACCGGGTGAGCAACCACAGTTCCTGCAAATCTATGTCATGGGTGACCAGCAGGCAGAGGCAGAACGTCGGCGTGGTATTGTTGAAAGAGTGCGATTAAATGTAATTCGTGAGCTGCAGGATGTTCTACACGAGCAAAACAAATATGTGCGTGATTTCAAAACTGCTCGGGAGAGGCTGCCTGAAAACACGGGTGACTTGCGAATTGTCATTCATGCTGACAAACACCCTGTTGGAGAGCATGAAAGGCGATTCAATGCTCCTGTCATAGATGAAGTTGCCATTCAAATAGTTGGACAGCAGTTTGAAAGGCAAGATATTGTTTTGCAGTTACGTAGCAAAGAACTGCAGAGGATATTTGAGACGCACAGAGCATATGACGCCCTGCAGTATCCACTCATTTTCTGGCGAGGTGACGATGGCTAGACTTTCAGCTGCAACAGACTGGCATTCGCACAGGAGAGCCAGGTACACGAAAGGTTTCTGCTATGGATTTTTATGCTAGCAGCCTGATGGTTCATGATAGTAGCTTCAACTACATTCACAGGTGCCGAAAGCTGTTTTTGCAGTTTGCAGTTGATATGTACGCTAAAATTGAAACTGAAAGACTTAGCTTTATCCGCCATCATCAGACACGGCTAAGAGCTGATGACTACATCCACCTGCGATGATGATGATCGCAATGCAAACCAACTAGGTAACATGGTGATTTTACCTTCGTCTTTTACTGGCGGCCCGCGCTACATGCATGAGCGTACACAGGATGCCATGACATATGTGCGAAATTACGGCAGACCAGACCTTTTCATCACATTTACCTGCAACAGCAAATGGGATGAGATTTCCAATGAATTGCTGCCTGGTCAGCAAAGCTAGGACAGACACGATGTGGTTGCAAGGGTGTTTCATCTAAAACTAAAGCAACTAATGGATTACATCACCACCTGTGCAATACTTGGCGCTGTGCGATGCCATATGTACACCATTGAATGACAAAAAACGTGAACTCCCTCATGCACACATTTTAATTTGGTTATGCGATCGCATCAGGCCAGAACAGGTTGATTGTGTCATTTCTGCAGAAATACCAAATCGAGTGGAAGACCCTGAGCTATTCAAAATTGTCACCAAGCACATGGTACATGGTCCATGTGGCCAGCTAAACCCCGGTTCACCCTGCATGAAAGATGGCACATGTACCAAGAAGTACCCTAAGGCTCTCATTAAAAACACAGTTACTGGTATAAATGGGTATCCATTGTATCGTCTTCGTTCCGCTGATGATGGAGGTTTCACCAAACAACACACATTGCGAGCTGTTGGAGAGGCCTATGACATCACTTCGGACAATAGATGGATAGTGCCTTACTGCCCTTTGCTGTCCAAAGTATTCAATGCACACATCGATGTCGAATTTTGCAACTCAGTGAAGTCTATCAAATACATTTGCAAATATGTCAATAAGGATAGTGATCAAGCAGTGTTCGGCTTGGAAAGAGATGGAGCACAGGCTGATGAAGTAGCTCGCTATGAGAGTGGAAGGTACATCAGTGCAAATGAAGCAATGTGGCGCATCTTCAGTCTTCTCATTCATGCACGACACCCGACTGTCCAGCATCTGAGTGTCCATCTTGAGAATGGCCAGAGAGTGTATTTCACTGAAGTAAATTTTCAGCAACAACTTCAAGAACCTCGTGACACTACCCTTACAGCCTTTTCAAACTTTTTACACTTGATGATTTTGCTAGGACGCTTATCTACTGCCAATTGCCAGCCTATTACACCTTTGACGCATCCACAAAATGCTGGAAGAAATGAGTTAATGGAGCTGTTGTGCTTGATCATCCTGGCATATATCAAACTGATGCCCTAGCATGGGTATACACTGTTCACCCCAACAATCGTGAATGTTTCTTTCTTCAAATCATGCTGCATCACATGGTTGGCCTAATGTCCTTTCAGCATTTAAGAACTGTTGAAGGTCATGTCTGTGCCACTTTCCATGAAGCATGCAGGCGTTTGGGGCTATTGGAAGATGATGCACAGTGGAGGGAGGCCTTGGAAGAAGCTGCAACTATACGGTCACCTTCCCAACTGCGCAAGTTGTTTGCTATTATGTTGAGCACCTGCCAGCTTTCTCACCCTCTTCAGCTGTGGCAAGAGTTTAAGGAACATTTGGCTGAAGACATCCTGTTTCATGAGCGACAACCGCTTCAGGATCAACAACTGCAGTTCACAGATAGAATGTTTAATATTGCTCTTACATTTATTGAGGACCAAGTGCTCGAGGTCACAAACAACAACCTCTCAGTTTATGGACTTCCCAGGCCTGTTAGAGTGGAGCAACCTGTTGTTTGCAGGGAAATATTACGCGAAACAGCATATGACCATGAAGAGCTTTGTCGCCATGTTGAAACCAATGAACTGCTGCTGCTGGAAGAGCAAAAAGCTGCATATAACACAGTTTTTGAGAAAATTTAACAAAACAGTGGCGGTATGGTGTTTCTTCACGCACCAGGTTGGACCGGCAAAACCTTTGTCACTAATCTTATATTGGCAAAAGTACGAGAGTCTGGAAAAATTGCTTTGGCTGTAGCTTCATCTGGCATTGCAGCTACCTTATTCCCTAAAGGCCGCACTGTGCATTCAGCACTGAAACTGCCTCTTAATTTAGCCAGAACTGAGAATCCTGTGTGCAATATCAAAAAGAACAGCGGAACTGCCCAACTTCTGCAACGATGCGTTCTTATTGTGTGGGATGAGTGCACAATGTCGCACAAGCTCGTATTTGAAGCTCTAAACCTTACCCTAAAGAACTTGCGTGAAAATAATAGACTTTTCGGTGGCTAACTCTTTTATTTTCTGGAGATTTGCGCCAAACATTGCCTGTCATACAAAGAGGTACACCCGCTGATGAGATAAATGCATGTATCAAATCATCATTTTTGTGGCCGTCTGTTGTGCAGCTGAATTTGACACCAAACATGCGTGCCGCTATTCTTGGTGACGAAAGAAGTGCACATTTCGCTGTTGGACTGCTGCATATTGGTGAAGGGCGTTTGCCAGTCAGTGCTGAGGATGGTTTGGTGTCACTTGATGGCTACGGCACTTTTGTGGATTCAACCGAGGAACTTCAGAAGAACGTTTACCCTAATCTGCGACAGAGGTTCCAAGATGTTGATCGGTTATTTTAGCGAGCTATTCTTTGCCCCTGGAATGATGCAGCTGCTGCCATAAACTCACAGCTTTTAGCCCAACTACCTGGAAATTCAAAACCTTCACTTCTGTTGATACGCCGTTGACTGATGACGTTGCTGTAGAATATCCTGTGGAACTTTTAAATTCACTGGACTTGCCCAGACTTCCTGCTCATAAATTGCAGCTTAATATTGGAGCACCGATCATGCTTCTTCGCAACCTCAATCCTCCAGAGTTATGTAATGGCACTCAGCTAATTGTTACGCAAATGTTTTCGCACGTAATTCAGGCCAAAATCATTTCAGCATCTGGTAAAGGCGAATACGTTTTTATTCCAAGGATCCCAGTTATTCCAATCGATCTACCATTTGAATTTAAAAGGATTCAGTTCCCCATCAGAGTCTGCTTTGCTATGACTATCAACAAGTCGCAAGGTCAGTCCCTCAAGTTAGCTGGTATCGACTTACTGTCTCCTTGCTTTAGCCATGGCCAGCTGTATGTTGCCTGCTCAAGAGTAGGCACAAGCCGAAAACTGTATGTTCTTACACCCGACAGAAAAACAAAAAATGTTGTCTCTCCACAAGTGTTGCGTTGATTAACATTGTCTTATTGTTATGTCATGCTTGCATTAAATTAACATTATGTTATTATTGTGTCATGCTATGTTCTTCATGTACTGCTATACCTACCTATTATTCACATGCAGCATTTTCTAGCATATTTTTCAGTATATATATATATATATATATATATATATTTTCATGCATTTGTTTTCCTTATTGTGTCTCATAAAAAGGCTATCATGTTGGCATTATGTTTTATTATTGTAAGTTACTAATGCTGTATCTGCCTTGACATCGTACTGTCTGTCCTGTTATACATGTAAATTTTACTGATAAATTTTATTAACACAACCACATTATTGCAGCACTGTTTGTATATACATGTCAAGACACAGGCTATAGACGAAGAACTGGCGAGCCATGGTTAGTGTTAGAAGTCTGCATTCGATGTAGAACTGTAAAAGTCATGTATAGTGCATGTAGATGTCTCCATTCAATAAATGCTGGCAATAGCTCAGCAGTGCAATAGCAAAATGTTTTGTAGAATTTCTTAAAGCATGCACAATTTTTCAATACTGCCAGTTTGAACAATTTCAGTTTGCCTAGCAATGTCAATTTCATTATCAGTTCTGTGTACAAAATTAGGACAACTCCGATTTGAGTGGTTCGAGACTGATGCATTGTAGACTAGCTGTGGAACACATTGCATATTTCCATTGGTCTCTCCAACATTATTGACATGTACGTCTGCATATGTGTATGCAGTCTGATCAGCACAAAAATTTCAGTAGTTTGCGTATTTGGAGTTGTTTTACAGTATGAAAGACAACTCTCAACAAAACTATTGCTTTATGTAAATCTGTTCCCGAACACGGGTAATGCAGCTAGTCTAATATAAAACACTGAACAATTCTGAAAACATCATAGTCTATAAGAATTGAGTTGGAATTGCCCCCTTGGACTGCCCACCTTCACATTGCTTCTAAAATGCTCTGTGCTGTACCGGTAGGCTGATTGTGCCATTTGGCATATTTTGCAAAGTATACCAATAAACATTTCTGATTAGCAATGATTTTACTGTCTTTGGTGATGATTTGAATACCATAGGATTACCAGGTTATCATTACCTAGTAATTAATTAGCTTGGGCAGGCCCCCACTTGTCATGAGATAAGTTTGGGCCTGTCCAAGCTTGTGACTTTGAATCAACTGCACTCACACGTATGAAGTACATAGCCAACTCTTTTATTTTTTTAAAATTCGGACCACCTCTTCCCATTGTTGTGGATGAATGTGCTATCTATGTGAACAAGCAGCAACTTGGTAAATACCCCTCATACAGTGAGCTCATAGCTGCCTAGTTGATGTTGCACCATGTACTACACAAGGAATATGTAAATACTTCAGAAGTCTACTTCTATCTTCTTGAATTCTTCTTTGGTATGCATGGTGCCATACCTAACAACAAAAAGGCTCGCAAACTCTTAGATATCTATAACGTTCAGCTAACAGTAAACTAAACATGCTTCATAGGCAGTAAAGGTTTTTGAGTCAGTCAGTCAGTGCTGTTCAAATAATTGGTAACTTTCACTTATTATCAAATCACTTGGCAACAATGAGATTTAGGTCTGTATAACACTAAATAAAACCAGCATGTAAATTGAAGAAAAGAGGTAATATTTTTAGTAAAATCATGTTATTATAAACACCATGTTTTGTTGTTTTCTGTTTTGGTTCATAAGTATATTTTCAGCCCGATCGAGTCAACTAGTCATTATTGATCATTATTTTTTGTTCTAACATGACATTATCAGCTAGATAATCTTTGGTGGCTATTTACTCACTTATGTATAAGTTTATTTGGTGATTAAGTTAGAAAGCTCAAATCTTGTTGTTATTTTTATCAAAGTTTAATAGTAGGTCATAATTTTACCCCTGCTTTGATTCATTTTGGAAAAAATCTATCATTATTATATTTTGTATATATCAAAAGAATAAACCATGGAGTATATTCAAATTACTATATTTGTTTCAGCTTGGTTCTCCATGACAACCGTTTCTATCCAGTAGCCTGCAGTTAGTTTTAGTTCAGTTGGCCTCACTTGATATTGTTTGGGGTGTTCATAAACCCTTTCTTGTAAAGCATGTATTTAATCCATGGTCTCGGTCTATCTGATAATATAGGGCTCACCGTTTGTGGGCGTTTATTGGAGCATCCTACATCATGGCATTGGTGTGTGGTTACACAGGCTAGGAAATTTGTTATGGAATATGGTATTACATAATCACTGAACTCTCTATGACCTTTGATATTGCAACTTTGTTATTCCACATCTGGTATTATTCATTGTTTTCATTGAACAATGATATGCCACATTGGGAACATATATATCATTATTGAGGCCAATGTGAGAAATTTAGTGACAGTATGGTATATCACCTTAGGTGTTACAAATATGCCACATTATGATTTACAGTGCACAAACTTGGAATCAAGTACGAAGTGTAAGTACAAGTGTTCCCAGAGCTAAAAGAATACCCAATAGAGAAGGAAAAATTTTTGTTTAGAAAGTAAGAATATTCAGTTTATTGTCAGAAACTTTATTAGCTGCGTTCATCTTGACACTTGTGAACAGAAGTGAGAGCTTTATATGAAAAAGCTATGAGTACCAATAAGCAACAAGCTTTTATAAAGCACAATGAGAAAGCACAATTAAAACCATGAAACTGCTATTATAGCAACACTCCCATTTAGTTACATGGTTGCACCAACAGCCAGTTTGAGTAACACAAAATTACAATAATCGTAATACACGAGAAACAAAAAGAAAATAATGATAATAACAGTCTTGTGTTTACTACAATTAGTCTTCACTGGTCAGATAATTACTTAGCTCAAACCCAACATGTCTCTAAGTTTGACAAATCGATCACATGGCAGCGGTTTCATAAATATGTCAGTGATATTATCATTTGTTGAACAAAACTTGGTGCAGACATCACCAGCTTCAACCGTCTCACGAACAGAGTGGTATTTTACATCAATGGGTTTTGTACGCTTGCTTGTTTTCTGGCTGTTTGCGATTGCTGCAGCTGATTGATTGTCTACAAAGACAGTTTTAGAATTGATCCGTGCAGTTCCAATATCTGAGAACAACTGTCATAACCACATGCATTCAACAACACTATCAAATAACGCAATATACTCTGACTCCGTAGTAGAGAGGGTAATGACTGACTGACGCTTGCTAGACTAGCTGATTGGACAACTAGTATTAATGAAGACTGCACCCGATTTCGAGTGCCGGGCAGCGTCGCATGCATAATCCGCATCCGTGTATCCAACTATTGATTTACCTTGTTTTCTAAAAACCAGGCATAAGTCTTTGGTGCCCTTCAGGTAACATATTACTCGTTTGGCTGTGGCCATGTGAGTCTAGGTTGATCAAGCGTTAAACTTGGCTAAGGCTCCCACTGCTTTAGCGATATCTGGACCAGTAGGAATGGCAGCATATAGGAGACTTTTTACCATCGATTGATAGAGATTGGGATCTGCTAATTTGCTTCCATCCTTGTGAATCAACTTTACATCATACATGTATGCTGCCAGAGTTGCGACAGGCTTGCAATTTTCCATGTTAAACTACTGAATTATTTGTTAAACGTAAGGCTTCTGACTTAGACGAGTAAAATTGTTTCCTCTCAACAATTAATCCCAGACAATGATGAAGTGGTCTGAGGTCTGTCATTTTTAACCAAGACGAGAAAGCTGATTTTAATTTGGTCATCTAAGCACCAGTGTCAGACATTATACACAGGTCATCTGCATAAACACTAATCATCATTTTCTTGTCAATTTTCTTGCAAATACACAAATAGTTGTCAGCAGAAGACTGCATGAAGTCTAGTTATTCAAGAAATTCATCTAATACCAAGTTTCAAAATTTAGGCGACTTTTATTCTATACAGCAAGCGATTCAGTTTACAGACTAAATTTTCTTTACCAAGAATGGCAAAACCCTCTGGCTGTTCAATATACATTTGTACATCTTCTAACAGTTTCCTATTCGGAAACGCCGTTTGTACATTCATTTGGTGTATCATCATATCTCTCTCAACAGCGTCTGATAAGAGTGCACACAAAGCTTTTTTGTGCATATCCCTTTGCCACAAGTCGAGCCTTAAATCTACTTATAGATCCATCAGATGAGTGTTTAGCCTTAAAAACCCATTTAGAGTCAATCGCTTTGCGATCGGGTGGATGATCAATTAGTTTCCCTGTACCATTGTTGATCCGTGATTAATACTCATCATTGCTGACTTTGATCTAGGCATCATGATTTGTACTATTCTGTGCTTGGGACAAACTAAGAGGCTCCACAATGTTGATTGCTGAGTGAGCAGAGTGACCAAGGTTTGTGAAGTCATCAATGCCAAACCGAACAATTGGTTGAGTCAAATGTGTTGATTGCCTATTAGTTACTGTCGGTGTTAAATGAGCCTTTTCATTTTCTGATAGATAATATCCACCGCTTCAGCATTGTTTACGTTTGTCCTTGTTGACTGATTTGATAAACCGAGTTTGCTTTCATCGAAGCTGACATCACATCTTACCTCTGTACCTCTATTTTCTTAGTGATAGGATCATAGAGTCTGTAGGCTTCAGACCTAAGACTATACCCCAAAAACACCATTGATTCTGCTTTCTCATCAAGTTTACCTCTCAGCTGATCAGGTATGTGGGCATAGGCCAGACATCCAAGAAAAATTTTGTGCCTAAGATCAGGTTTTCCGTTGTTCCACTTTTCACACGAAGTTGTATTCTATTCAGGTGCTCATGTGGGGAGGTGATTCTGAATGTATATTGCGGTCGATATTGCTTCTGCTCAAAATGACTTCGAAGTTTGAGATTAAGAAATTAACGAGCAAGAGCCTCACAAACAATACGATTAAATCTCTTAGCACAGCTGTTTTGTTGTGGAGAATATTGAGAAGTGACTTGATGATGTATACCTTGGGCTGACAGGTAACTCTCAAACTCATTAGATGTATATCTTCCACCACCATCATTTCCTAGTGTACCTATAGTCTGTCTAGTTTGATTTGTCACTTATGTTTTGTAAGTTCTAAAAGCCTGGAACAAGCTAGATTTGTCGTGTAAAAAAGATACATGAACATGCCTACTAAAATCAATTGATAAACAAAATGAAATACTTTCTACCACCTAAAGATTTATCTCGCATAGGGCCACACACATCCATATGTACCAATTCAAGAATCTTATTTGATTTAATGCTACGGTCAGGTTGAAATGGCCGTTGAGATATTTGACCTTTCACACAAGCTTCACAGATGCCAATTTCGCTGGTAACATTACAACCGTTTTCACACCAGTGATTCATGTTTTTGAGGCTACTTACATTTGCATGAGTGAGACTTTGATGCCACAGGAGGGAGGAAGAGGCGGCAGCATTAGCAGTATGATTAGCAGACTTGACATCAAGGTTGTATAGCCTGTTGTTTACTACAGATCCGGATGCTATTAACATCCTTCTTTGATTATTAATTAGCATCATGAATGTCTGACTATATATCCTCTTGGTGCAGCTGCTTTTACAGAAAATAGATTTTTAAGTGCATTTTTTAAGTACATTTTAAAGTGTAGCACATCTAGTTTTATTTCTATGAATTGTTATTTGCAGCTGTATAATACCTTTTCCGATTACTTTAACCTGTGACCACTCGGCAACAACAACGTACTCAGCTGAATCTAGCTTAAAATAATCACAAAAAGCAGCTTTATTTTGTCCCATTTGACTGGTAGCGCCGCTGTCAATCAGCCATTTTTGAGAATCAACATCTGCCTCCAACACAGTGAATGCCGATTCATCATCTTTGCTATTATCATTGAGTGTAGATATTTTGGTTTGATGTGCACTTGATTTACTGTTGTAATATCCAAGACCTTGGTCTCGACCGTGATGTAATAGACGGCTCTGATTATAGTTGTTTTTAGGACAACTATTTCAATAATGTTCTAAAGAACTACAGATATAGCAGCCTTTGGACTGTTGCTGACTATGTTTAAAGGGGTTACTTGCTGACAGCAAAGCATTGTCAGAATTTGCTTTAGGTCTGACATTACCAGAATCGATGGCTGAAGCCAGTGCTCTTTGTTTCCTTTTTAGTTCTTCATTAAGCAGTGTTTGTGTGGCAAACTGTAAAGTTATATTGTCACCGCGAGCCTTGAGTGCAGTCACTACCATCGAATAGCTTTCCAGGAGGCTTTCAAGTAGGATCATATCTTGGTCTTCCTAGCTAGCATTAGCATTAATAGCTTGAAGTTTATCAGTGATAGCTTTCATGTAACGTAGGTGATCTTTAATTGATAAACCTTCATAACTGTCCTAAGGTACCATTCGTTGAATAAATAATTTCTTCGCTAGCATTACACATTTAAAGTGAGCTCTCAGCTTGTTCTGCGCAATTCCTGGGTCTTCACATTCATTGAAGAGTGAAGACTAAGACTATCACATAAGACTATCACTGACCAAAAGCTCTATGTGAGAAAAACTTTTGCTTGACTTCTTTTTGTACTCGGCTCTACCAGCAGTGTTAGCATCATCGTCTAGAGTAACGGTTCCATTCACATATTTAAATAAGTCCTTAGCTATGAGTAGGTGTTTGAGTTTGAATTTCCATGTGGCATAGTTATCAGTGTTTAGCTTATCTATAGCCCAGCTTTTTTCATCCATAGTTCTTTGATATAATATTTAATGGGTTGACTGGGCCTATAATCTGTTGTTTGGAAAGTTTGAATATTCAGTTTATTGACAGAAAATTTATTAGCTGCGTTCATCATGACAGTTGTGAACAAAGGTGAGAGCTTTATATGAAAATGGTATGGGTACCAAAAAGCAACAAACTTTCAGAAAGCGCAATGAGAAAGCACAATGAGAAAGCACAATTAAAACAATAAAACTGCTATTATAGCAACAAAAATTACACAGTTTCTGGTAAACCAATAAACTGGGCAATAGATATAAAGGAAACAAAATTTCAACATGGTGTCATGATTGTGGTATGACACTCTGCAAGGGAGATTGATTTCAAAATCACAATTCCTACTGACTAACATTGGCACTAGCATGTTTTTAGTTATAAATACTATCTTATTCTGACTTGAAAATTATTTCTATGGAAATAAATATAATAATCATCAAAGTGAATCATCAATTGCAAAAAATTGAATTTCTTTGATTGATTAATTAATTCAACCGTATTAGGCTGAAATAGCCTTCAAAACCTACTTACGAAAAGGATTACAATGCAACCAGAAATGTGCTAAAAGGAAATATTTAGGCTTAATATAACACCTAGTCACTCTAAACAAAAATTAAATTAAAAAAACAAATAATAAAAAATTTTCAATTAAATCAAAGGCGTCATAGTAAAAATTTATTTCCTTTAAAGTTGAGGAGAAACGGGTTCAGCAAGCGTTTGATTACTCCAGTGCTCTTTGCAGTACAAACATTACAACTCATGCTTTGCTTTTAGTTTCCTTCAGCCTTTATATCTGTTGACTAGTGTATTTAGTACTAACATGTTACATGATAAAGATTAAAGACCACAGGGACTACAAAAGAGTAACAACAAAACATTCAACTTAATGGTCAGTTCCTCTCTGAGTTTCTCGTGGAGGTTTAAGAGTTACTCAGTCTGATGTAAAAAGAATAAAGAAGTAATATTAATTAGGTTTTTCAGAAATATAATAAATGTAATGAATGTTTTCGATGGCAAACAACCAATTATATAGGCTAATGCACCTGAGTGAGCCATGTTTGATATATTTTTGAGCAGATATAATGTGCCCATTACGCAGGCCAAAAGGTAGTATGATGACACGATATCGGCTATGTTACTTTTTCAATACTCAGGGCTTCATTTCAATAATAATTCAAGTCACTAAGTTTTAGTCATAAAAACAGAATATTTAATGATATTAGCCAATTCAATAAATTTTTAAAACTAACTAACTGAATGATGACTGGCATCAGCATTCTAGAGAATAAGTGGAATGCTCGCTGGTGCACTGTGAATACTTGTGCTATGCAGATTATTTCTCGCAAGCTTGATGCTTGTAAAAATATTCAGAGAATGTTGTAGTATGTTTTGGGTTGTGCACAAGAATGAATATATATGGTTACGTGCAGAGGTATTTATATCCTAGAGGGAGGGCCTTAGCAAGTTGAAGAGTGGCTAGCTATATCAGAGTTACAATGATCTGTAGTGAGCAGCAAACAGGCCCCACCCTCAACACATGATTATATTATAGCTAGACCTATTATACACATATAATGTTTACACACACCACAACGCTTACTGATGGCTATGTAAAGTTTATTGTTCATTCCAGTCCACATCCCTCGTAACTTTCCAAATCAAGGGTTATGAATCACCATCTACTAGCCTACGTATAACTATCCTTAGCATTAAAAATATCATTACTAATTGTTTACTTTTACAGATAGCCAAATTATGCCAAAATTGATAAAACATATGTTCAATACACTCATTTGCTACAAAAAGTAAATAGTTATGTGTTTGAAATTAAGCAAACTATTGCAAAACCGAGCTTACTTGCTCTTTTCACCGAGTTGAGTACAACTGCTGAGTACCATAACGCAGTGATTTGGTACATCTGACATATTGCTCAGATCATGATGAATTAATTAGTTTCATTGATTGGTCAGCTTTGACTTCAAGGCAGAGCTTATTACAAAACATGCTAGGACAAATCTCAAATGCATGGAGCGGACAACTCTTTTTTTGACTAGGTGAATTCTGACCGATATTTTAGATGGATAATCAAAAACATTGCAATGGTATTTTAAGACTTGTAAATCAATGTTAGTACAACAAACTTTTTTAGTATGTAGAACTACATGTGCATACTACTTACAGTTTTTGTACAAGTACAGTTTTAGAAGGTTTTAAAAAGCCATTGCGCTAAGAATATGAAATGCAAATAAATGATTCAAATCGTTTAAAAGAGTAAATAACATAATTAAATTAAATGAATAGATAATGGGAAAGTATTGAGCATATGAAAACAATAGATTTGAAGGATAAAAAATGTAACGATTAAATGTTTAAAATATTTACAAACAGGATTGAAGCAAAATGTAAGGTTTTTTGCACTTTTGTCAACTTTTGCAGTAATAATGTACATGCATAGAACATCTACCCATTTTACTACTTGCTTGTACATGATGCAACGGAGTTTAGAGAAAAATATACCATTTTTAACGAAGTTGTCATATCGTCCTATGTTTACCTGTTTACCTTTGTCTACATTCTTTCAGCTATTCAAACAACTCAAACAGTTTAAATTTTATAAGCTAATATTATATATTTACAGCTGCAAACCCTTATCTTTAAATGTTTTTATCTAAAATATGTGTTTCGTTATATATACATATATATATATATATATATATATATATATATATATATATATATATATATATATATATATATATATATATATATATATATATATATATATATATAAGTTTATTTTAATCTATTTAACTATTCTATTTTATTCTAATCTATGTAACTAGAAATTCCACTGTCATACAGCCCACGACCAAAGTGATATTGGAAAAAAAGAAAGGGTACTGATGGTTGAGAAATGCAGTATTAGCAGTCAAATGGCAGTGCAGTGCAGTAGGATAACTGCAATGGTAGCTGTAATGTACTGGGTGTGGGTGTTATTATATACAACAAACAGTAATAATGAAAGGAAAAGATTATATGTTTATATCTCTCCCCCTGCAATAGGAGAAATGCAATATTGGCCAATATTAGAAGTAAAATGCACTGATATTATTAGAATAACCAATATTATTAATATAGTAATAATATAAAACCAATGCACAATTTTGTTGACATTTTAAAACGTCATAGCTAACAATATCAAGAAGTATCAAAAAGAATATTCAAGTTTAGGTATAGTAATACAGTAATAATAGAAAACCAATACACAATTTTGTTTACATTTCAAAATTTCATAGCTAACATTATCAAGAAGTATCAAGAAGAATATCCAAACTTATAATTAAATATCGTAATAATCTCATAAGAAGAATCGTTAGAAAAAAATATCATCGTCATTTCCTTTACTTACACTGCGTTGGACATCAGTTAGAATACCAAAGTACTCAAATGTGTCTAAAATGTCAGTTACTTTAAAATCAGCAAAAATGAAACGATTTCTGTACTCCTACGTTAATTACAGAAACCTTCGGCAATTCGACAATGCTATAGACTGGTGAAATGTGCAATTTATTTTTTCGTGAAATGCGCAAGACTTAATCGCTCTATTCTCTGTCGCTCGGCGTTTCAATTGCCAGTTTTAACTTTGATAAAAGTGAGGCTCAGCAAGTTTTAATAACGATTTTTGTCCAAATAAATCTGTCTATTTGTGTATAATCTTATCAGATGGGTAAGTTTTAAGATAATGTCGACGGTTCACAAAGACTTGGTAACATATTTAAATAGGCTTATATGTGTTTTGTATTGTTATTATACTTTAACGACTCTACAAAACGATGGTTAAATTTGTTGATGAAATTTTGAGACAATGGTTTGTCTCATTGTTGATGAATAATTTTCGGGAGTTGTGTGCACATGTGCATTTATTTTAAATCTCCCAACCAATCGCTTCGCTCGTGTTTGGTCGTGGGATAAGTTTGTTTTAAATATTTTATATTAATTTTTGGTAGCTTGCTCTGACAATTATGAAGCTTCTATTTACAAATATAGTTTTGTTTGTTCATCTTTTCATTTTTCTAGCCATTACCAATGCTTACACATGTCTCTACTGCAGCTGATATATACAGCCACTAACGACGCAGCTAGTGACAAAACTTTGACTGGTTGCAGAAAAAAAACCTGTAGAATACTACTACTGTTATGTGGCAACTTTGAAAGAATTCAAGGAATACTCACTAATTTATGGCTAAAAAGAACAAGTTTGTCAGATTTCTGCATCCGTGCTTTAGTTAAATATTCTGTTGCTAAATGGATATAAAAAACAACCATGTTTGAATTTAAAGACTCATCGATATGCAGCAGAGTATAAAAATAAAAATAAATCAGCAAAACTTTGCTGATTAGTTATCCAATATAGTCAGTTATTTTCATGAAATGTTGGGTAAATGCATTTAGTAGCCAACCTATTAGTTTTTTACCAAGCTACCTAAAACAACTAACAAGCAACTCAATCCTTGCTGGCAGCTACATGTCACCCAAAAATATGATTTCTTAATAGCTATTTTTTCAAAAGCTTTGCATAGCAATTGATACATAAGAAACTTTTGGTAAAGAGATTCAAAATCCACTCAATGTCTAACACATTCTGAGTGGCAACTTTTTTTATGTAAATGTTGTAAGCTGCCATTAGCAGAAATGCATTGATGACTCGAAAAATTATATCACTAGTTTTTTTAAATCTTTTAGTTTTTTGTTATATTTATACTAGTTTTTGTTGAACATATACAACTACATTCTCATACCCATTTTTCTATTCGTGTTGAGCAAAGTTCTTGACAAGTGAAACAAACGTTTAACATGCTCAAGTTATTGGCCAGAGTGTAATAAATATACTTCAAGGAACAATAATTTCTCAGTCTATTGACACCCTTTGATTATCTGCTTTTGTAATTTGTGGATTATTTTTACAGCTTTACTTGTTACTGCATTTTAAATCAAGGAAGTTCTGTTGGATGATTGTAGTGATAATGCTGATTAATGTTCTCATGTTTTATAGTAGAGAAACACACCGCCAAGGCTAGTGTTATAAGCTATTTTGGGTGGTTCTAACACTTATTCTAGAACTGTCAGATTAACCCGAAGGAATGCATTTTGCAACGCATCCAGTCTGACAGAGCCAGGTAGCCATTTCACTTGCCCAATGTGCAAAAGACAGAGGTGGATTTTTAATGTGCCCACATTGTCAGTGCGGTACACAGAGCCTTCAAATCATGGTCTAGATTCGAAAGACCCAGCAATTTTGGGTTGAAAGCTTGCTGAGAGTTTTATGTCAGATCGGCATTAAGCAGGGCTTGAACCACCAACCCCATGGTTGACAAAGACACTACCACTAGGCCATCCTGACATCTTAAAGTGCAATAACTACAACTGCAAAAAACTTATTTTAATTGCATATATTTATAAGCACAAAGCGAACATTGTTTTCTTGGGAAAAATATAATCTTATTCATGACTAGCATAGAGATAAAAAGCTAAAGCAGCAGCTTTTAAGCAAATGGACTGAAAGAAATGTCTAATATCTACATAGACAGCTTCTAAAGCATCAAATATTCATATGATTCTAAAAAGACTGTCACTCATTTCACGACGTTATAAAATAATGGAATTCTATGAGCGTATGTCAGTTCATTCTTGGTAACAGTTCACCATCAGTAGCTGAGCTCATCTCTTTGCAAACTTTAGTCTCTCTTGGTTTTGGCTACAGCTCTTCATGATGCACTGTTGTAAGAAGTTACATACATATAATAGATACAAGGTAGTTGGTAGTAGGTGTGAGCAATAATTTGTTCTTTCAAATAATAGCTAGATGTAATAAAAAAGCCTCACAAATGTAAGTAAATCAGCCTTTGCTATTTACGATATTTAAACTTTACCAGATGTTGAGAAAATGCTTTAAAAAATCTGTAGGTCTACAGTCTCGGTTACATTAAGTACACAAACAACTATATTTTACTAGATAGACTTCATAGGAGCTTTTAGAAACAGCTTTTCACTCTTAAGACGCTGATGAGATTTTACTGGTGAACATTGCTAATAGTAATAAATGGCTAGTAATGACAAAGACAACTAGATGGTTGTCTCAGTCTAACTAGTGACAGTTTTATTCACTGTTACTCACTGTATTATGATGTATTGAGCTTATAGCAAGTGTACCTGCTGTGTTTTGTTTAGATTTGAGCTGATCATCTTGACTAGCTTGCAGGTGCTTTCGCTGCAGTTCTCTGTCAGCATACAGAGTTTGTCTAAGTTTCTGCTTTCTCTCTTTATTAGGAGTCGTCACAGTCTTTATGCCATTGCTGTTCAACTCAAGGAATATATTTGTTTCCTTGTTAAACTCTGGCCAAACAGGTATACCTTCTGCAAGTGTTGTAGGCTCATTTGGATTTCTGTAAGGAATATTTACCTACCAGTAAGATTAAAATACAATTTATCGTAATAATTCTAAGAGATCGTTCATTATGGTCTGGCAGTGATGATACAAATTGTCTTCTAGAGACTGCGCATTATATATTGCAAAAGTTGGTAAAAATTAGTGCATTGTAAAGGCAACCTCCATGTTCTCTTTAATGCTCCACAAAAATTAAAACAACTGAGTGCAAGGCAATATGAAATATATATTTGATAATATATATAAACATACAAGCAATTCAATGTGTGCACATAGACTAAACAGCATGCAAGAGTCTGCCAAGGATCTCTATCTTCTTTGACTCATTCAGGGTTCTCATAAACTTTGTCGTCTTTGTCTTGCTCTGCCCCATCGGTAGACCAGTATACTTTGGAGCTTGTCTGGCATTCTTCCTATTGTTAACCTTTACAAGAGTACCTCGCAGACCCTCAGAGGCGTGCTGCGATTTGAGCAGCTAAGGCTCTCCATGGTCAAGAGGTGGTTTTGCCTCAGAGAACTCTATTCTCTGTTCCTTGTTTTCACTATCACTTCGATAGCTTCGGTTTTAGCAGCTTTCTCATTACTATCACTTTGATAGCTTCGGTTCTAGCAGCTTTTTCATTACTATCACTAGAATAGCCTCTGTTAGAGCATCCAGAGATCTGCCACATCTTGCGGAGTCAGGATCTTCGATCCTACCGTGTTCCCTTTACTGCTCCCCAAAAAATCAACACCACTGAGCACAAAGCAATAAGATATATATATATATATATATATATTTGATAATACATATAAGCATACAAGCAATTCAATTTGTGTGCATACACTGATCAGCATGCAAAGGACTGCCTGGGATCTTTGTCTTCCTTGTCTCATCTGGGCTCCTTATGTACTATTTCATCCTTTACTTGCTCCACCCTATCAGTAGATCAGTCGGTCTCTACAGCTGACCTTTGGTCGACTGGAAGTCTCACTGGCGGCCATGTCTTCTTGCTGAGCCAAGGCTCAGCTTAGTAGTGACGTCAGTCCTAAGTCAGTTAGGAGCCGACCTTCACCTCGACGAACTTGCGCTATTGGGTAATAATTAGGTCGGAACTGCTTCGTCACTAATCACAACTCTACGAAATCAATTTAAAATGTAATATTTATTTTTTTTAAAGTACAGCTAAAATCATTAGCAAGCATTAAATTTAGCTTTCTTGAAAGTATTCTTTCATCTATCTATTATATATATATATATATATATATATATATATATATATATACATGAAAAGATACTGAGAGTTTTTGGACCTTTTTTGCCGGCCTATTGATTCAAGTTCTTTGAAACATTCCTTCATCAGAAATGGCGAGGCAAAAGTTGATTTTCAACAAGTACACACGCATGCAAATTGCACTGAATTTTGATGCCATATGTGAACTTTACATATAGATGGTATTCACTATTAGTTATAAACTGGGCTAAATCCTGTCAAGCCATTGGTTATTCTTAGTTTACAATTTAGAAGAGGTTTCTCAGAATATGTCAAAAAAGTTCCGTGTAATAACACTAATGTAAATTAATTTATTTATCTTAGTCATACCCAGGTCAGGCAATATATATATGGCCAACTTTTGTCAAGTTGGCCATATATATATATATATATATATATATATTACTGGCCAACTTGACAAAAGTTGGCCATATATATATTGCCTGACCTGGGTATGACTAAGATAAATAAATTAATTTACATTAGTGTTATTACAGGGAACTTTTTTGACATATTCTGAGAAACCTCTTCTAAATTGTAAACTAAGAATAACCAATGGCTTGACAGGATTTAGCCCAGTTTATAACTAATAGTGAATACCATCTATATGTAAAGTTCACATATGGCATCAAAATTCAGTGCAATTTGCATGCGTGTGTACTTGTTGAAAATCAACTTTTGCCTCGCCATTTCTGATGAAGGAATGTTTCAAAGAACTTGAATCAATAGGCCGGCAAAAAAGGTCCAAAAACTCTCAGTATCTTTTCATGTTTTTGTGCAGAACCAAACAATATGCCACTCTAATTACTATAATATATTTTGCAGTAAGCCACTTGACTGAACTGATGTTCCATGTGAAGACTGGCTCCAAAATTCAAGCTAGTTAAAGATGCCATAACATAACTAGCTAGGATGAGCAAAAATAATGTATGTAACAGTAATTGTGCATGCTTTATTACCATAAGACCTACAGTATACTTTAATATATTTCATATACTGTCAATGTTTCAAAAATGCACTAAACTGTTAGCTGAAGTGATCGCACTTAAGTTGCTAAAAGTTTATAATATTAAGCTGCAAAATTATATTCACCATTGAGCAAAAATATGATGAGATTATAACGTGCTGTGATATTCAGTGATAACGATCCATCATCAACTGGAAGTGCAATGAGACTACAATGTGAGTATACTATGATTAGAATAAGACTTGATTGTGACTGTCTTGTAACTACAA
Source organism: Watersipora subatra (assembly GCF_963576615.1). Classification (NCBI taxonomy): domain Eukaryota; kingdom Metazoa; phylum Bryozoa; class Gymnolaemata; order Cheilostomatida; family Watersiporidae; genus Watersipora; species Watersipora subatra. The sequence goes on from NC_088709.1 coordinate 18,837,269, forward strand.
TGATACCATAACATGACTATAGTATGATTATAAAACAGCCAAGTAGCTATAACTATATATAATTACCATGCTACCATAATGTGTGCAATGGAATACAATCAATAGCGAGTCTATACTATTATTTTAGAGGTTTACGCAGTGAAAATTATTTCTCTAAATAATAAAAAACTAGACATAACATCCTGTATATTATAAGCTATATTTGGTTGGCATCAAAACTAACGATTATTAGTTTTAAGATTTTATAACCATTTAATGTTACAGACTCAAGAACAGATAAGGTCTATAAAAAATATGATGCCAAACTAAATTAATAAAATAACAGAATAACATGTTTCATATAGAAAAAATCATAGTGGAATATATTTATGAGCTTATGAGAGTCCAAAAGGAGTTACTGGATAAATATTATTAACTATTGTGCTGGTAACACTCAACCAGATAGAACACAATCGCTTAAAATTTACATAAAATCAAAAATAAATAATAAAGAGCTGCAGTGTAACAGCTAATATTGCTTAGGAACTAAATAAGATATTAGCTCAGCATACTTAACCTTGTATTTCATATTGGGTAGTTTGCTATCTACCTTTTTCATGAGCTCAGGATAAGGTATGACTACTTTGAGACTAATAGTCCTTTTAAGATCTATAAAGAAGGTATGCTATATAAAATGGCCTAGGCAAGTATGCAAGTTGCAGAACAGTGTATGTGGTCCAAAGAGAGCAAAAAACCAATTTATCCTGGTCAGCTCAAATTATAGTTTACCCTGATTTGGCAAAGTTGCTCCACAATTGCATGATTACTTTGGACAAAGCCTTGTCTTCTTCCTCTGATAAACTTGTTAAACCTTTAGCTGTGATGGAATCTGCATCTCGTAGATCTACACAATTAAAAACATTATGTAATTTCAGTGCTTATCAACATATCTTATATCAGCCTATACAGTTAGGTAGAGTCACTAAGACCATATTTTAGATCGGCCGATACAATCACACAGAGTAACTAACACCATACTTTAGATCCGCCTATACAATCACACAGAGTTACTAACACCATACTTTTAATCTGACTATTCATAGATACATGTAGCTACACAAACACCCTATTAAGGTCACAGCAAAAAGGTAAGAGCTTTTTTTAATCTGCCAAGTTGAAAATGCAATTTATCCATAGGTTTGTCTACTCTTGGAAAGCATGATCAACTCTCAGTGAGACAACCCTAACTATTTTTATAAACCAAAATAAAAATTATATCGCCTATTTATAAAATATTGAATAATGGTATTGACTCGCCAAAAATTACAACTTCCCTTATTCTTAGTTAGAGCACATAAACTATCAGCTAATAAAGAAGTAAGTGTAGCTTGCCTGTATGTAGTTTATGATGCAGCTATAGAAAATACCTTTCATTGTATAGGTATTAGCTTTTTATGTCAGGACCTTAACTAAACTAATAGGAGCTACAATCATACCTGTCCAAAACTCAGATTTATCATCCTTCAAAAATGGAGTGCCGAATACAAATAAAACTTCATCAGCATGGTCGGCAGCCACTTGAGCATTCCAAGATGGATGAGGCCACATAGTGTTAGTTCCTTTTCGTTCAACAATCTTGGTGAAATAGTAGGCATACGTTGATTTGGAAGACTCTGAGTGCTCTTCTAAGTTGAATGTTATGTCGATGCCATAGAAATGATCTCCTGTGCAATATAATTTACACATTGTGGAGGGCTCACTAATTTAATAGACTGTTAAAGTTAAAATACTTTTTTTGCAAGCAGCTAACATTAGCAAATCTTATGCCACTGAGTTTTGAGTAAAAAAGGTTTTCCGTGATTTCATTAAGAGATGAAGGCATGTTCCTGGTCCAGCAAAAAAAATTATCTGTGTTCACCAAAGTAATTTTCATAGAAAAAGACATCAAATACCATTTATTGGAGTAAAGATTAGTGATTTTTGGTTAAACCAATAGCATGTTCTGAATATCAAATGGAACTAAATCATTAGGTCGAAGTATTTCTATAATATTCTGCCAAAAGCTAAAAAGTTACAACAACGATAGCATGGCTGTATTCATAATAGATTAGAAACAGTGTAGTTTCAAAAAACATTTGATATTATCAATCATTGCTGGATAAGCTGGAAAAATGAATGTGCCTTCATTTTGTGTGTTTTAAATAGCAAAGGTCAAAAGGTTGTAAGAGTAAGTCCAAAGATGTTTTAGGGCTTATGAGCACTTAATCGTAATTTATGATCTTACCAAGGAACTCAATAAGGTGAGATGTTCTTTCAAAATCATCATCCGTAGAATTCAGTTCATAAGCTGTAGTGATGTATTGTAAACACAGCTGTGGAGAAAGAGGAGCAATTTCTGTTCTACATTTCCTCAACACATACTCTTCCACGGCCTCATTTGATATTCCCTCGCTGAACAAGGATGCATTAGACAACAATAGTTCAAATGCATAGGCTAGCAAACCTTCCTGACCATTCACTCCAGACATCAGATCAAACCTGTAGGACAGAATAAGCAATGCTTTGGGAATATTTTTGCATTTAACATTTAACCAAGAGAGCGAGATATTGTAAGAGTTATATGCACTTGAGAATAATAGAACAACTTCAAAACTACAATGAGCGGTAACTTTTCAATCATTTTTATATTTGTTGGTTAAGCTGATTAAATAGTATAAATATAGCTACCGCTTTGACAAGCTAGAAAGTCTCTAAACTAAAAAAAACTTACAATCGACTGGCTAACCAACTTTCTACAGCTGCAGATTGCAGCATCTTGTCTGGGTTTCAGTAAAGTAAAAATGAAGCATTTTTAAAGGGTAATTTTAGTATTGCTTAAGTATCTAACAAGCCTTGGTATTTTCTTGAATTGTTTTCAGCTCCAAATAAAAATAGGAATTGAATTTTACAAAAAGAACAGAGTGCACATTACTGAGAGAGCTACATTACTACATTACAAATAGAGCAAATCTAGTATTATGATTGGCTTAGATTTAAATTTTATTTTATACTCAACCTGTAACCACACTGAGAGAAACAGCTATTATATATGAGAAGTGATAGAAAATAAACACAATAGTTTACTAGAACCAGTTTAATACACTGACATGTGGCACACCTCAGTTATTGGTAGTCTGTATTCGTAGTGACACCAACTATTATTTCGAGAATTTCTATTTCCCTTTTGAATTGAGGTGTTTTTAATGTTGTAACCAAACTGCATGACAGGGAATAAAGAAAGCCATGATCCGTTGCTAATATTTCACAACATGAATAAAACTTTCTGTTCTCCTATATTCAATGTTTGTAAGTTATGCTTAAACACTATATTTCTAAGTATTGATGGTATGTTGAGTCTTTGATAGTAGACATATACAAGGTATGAATGTATCTATTGTTTGGTATTCGTGACATGGCAGATAACGACAATGTATGGCTACATATAATAGTGTATACCTCTGATATGACAGGTAAGTGCAGTGTATGGTTATATATAATAGTGTGTACCTCGATATAATAGATTAGTGCGGTGTATTGCTGTATATAGTAGTGTGTACCTCTGATATGACAGGTACCCACAGTGTATGGCTATATATAATAGTGTGTACCTTCGAGATAACAGGGATCTAAAGTGTATGGCTATGTATATTAGTACGTACCTTTGGGATGGCAGGTAGCTGTTCACATTTATGTCATCTGGAAAAAAATCCCCATCAGCTGTTGGCTTGAAGGCTGAATTGAAATGTTGTTTTATTTTTGCACTTGCAAGCAAAGAACTGAGTGGCACATTTCTAAGGCATTCATAAATGGAAAGATTTCCACCATCTGGACAGTGATTTTGACGGAGTGTGTTTTCCATTTCTTTCTTTGGGCTGGTTACCAAATCCCAGCTCCACGGTAGGAAGAGAGTACCAGACTAGAACATGATTTTACAGTGAAGTAGCGGCTCGTGAAGCAACAATAGTTGTTCCCTCAAACATCACAGTCAATGCACAAACAGACATTGTTTGTCTTTCTTAGGTCTCTGTATACAAATCTTTATTTACAAGTATGTCTGCCTTGAATGGTATTTCATATTGCAACAAAAGCCTTCAGCACTACTACCTTTTTACATTAGACCTGTTTTACCTCATACGGTCAGCACTTATATAATAAAATTAATCCTCACTGAGAACGCTGGCATTTTAGGGATTCTACATTACATGAACAGTAAAATACATGAGAATTACAAATTTAAAAAATGGTGGTTAAAAAACATGCCTAGTGGTTAGGCATGTTAGCACGCTTTTTAGCGTGCTAACATGCTTGTTAGCAGACTTGCGATTTAAATGTCGCGAGTCGAAAACCTCTGCAAAATGGATTTTTCATCGCTAGATTTCTAACCGCTATAACTAGACATCAGGATGAAAACACAAAGTTCAACAAAAAGACAAACAAATAATGATATTTTTATATATATAAATTTATTTAATTAGTGTTATAAAGTTTTTGCTTTATAACATAAATTTATATTTGAATATATGTTACAAAATATAACACAAATTTTAAAACATAAATTCTATGATACATTTTAAAATGCCTTCAACGTATATTTAAATCGATTTTCCCATTTTTCTAGTCTGTAAGGTTTATGCTGAAATAAAAAGTAAAAAATAATATATGTGTCTAAGATAAAGAAAAACTAAAATATAGATTTACTAACATATTGTAAGAGCAAAGTTTGTATGTCAGTTGTTTTTTCCGCAGTCAGGGTTAGAGGTTGAGATAAAAGATTGATTTCTGTGAGCCTCGAACTCATGACATTCAGATTGATTGACTGATTCTGTAACACCTGTACCAATCGACCACCTTTAGGTATTTTTCAATAATCTGGCAGCTACATATTACCCTCTGCTTTATCGGTACACCTGACAATCTGTCACGGCACACTAGACTGCAAGAGTACTAGTATATAATATAGATATATCTACGGGTTGTTTTCTATCCCAAGTGCAGAAGAAGAGAAAACGATATTTTAAGGCTAACCATAGATTTCATTATTAAAATCAAATTTGAGAACTAGCATCAAATTGAGGCTTTGCGTTATATGGAAATTCTAATGTAATACAAAGCTAAAACTTTACATAAACTGTTTGCGATAAGTGGAATGTATGTTATAAGAAGTATATTTTATGGAAGAGTCGACTGTACCTTACTTTTTGTATGGGTAAAACCATCACATGGCAATATTAACCATCTTTAATGATATATTACTACCAGTTGCTGTTGGTTAATGTGTTTGGTTGAAATATTATACAAATGTATAGAACTAAAGTTCCTCTTCTAAAGGCATGACAACTCTCAAAGTCATCTCTCAAAAGGTAGCTACCGTAAAACCTTTAATTGCACGCCACTATAGAGGAAGGGTTGAAAAATAAAGTGCCATGATGTTCAATTACAGGTTTTACCGTATTCTTTCATTCAATACAGCTCTCACAATTCAAAGCTAGCACTATCGCTTTAGACCTTAAAGGAGGTGTCGCAGCAGTAATGCTTGGGCACTTCAAGAAAATTATTGTAGAGCAGATAATCCCATCAATTAACTCTTTTACTGCCGTAGACGCATAAATGCGTTTTTGTGGGACGACTGCCGTAAACGCATTATTAGGACTTTCCCAGCAGTTCGTAGTTACCTAATTTTATTATTCGTTGACGGCATAACCCACGGTCTATAAGACTTATGAAATTGACAGTGATATCCCAAGATTTGTCTATAAAATTAGCCTAAAATAACGAAGCAGATTTAAACTTTTTTTTGAGAATTTCTAATTTAATAACAAACATTTTTGTGTGTAGGTTCATTAATTACCGCGCGCGAGGCAGAAAACAGGTAATTAGTTATGTTGATGACATTATAGCCAATTCAGACTCAGATTTTCGTGATTATACTGATAATTAAAGCAGCAGCACTGTCTCTGATAGTGGTGAGAGTAATAATTTTGTAAGAGTAAGGAACATTATGGAGGATCGTTTTAGCTTCGCATCGATCGTAGCTTTACATAGCTTTATCATCGCACAAAGTATAGATCCATTGAATTTTTGCACAGTAATGATGGTTAAAATGTTGGCAAATTAAAATATGTAACAAAAATGTTCTAGATAGAGATTGAAGATAGAAAAAATACTGTTTATATATCATGAAGCAATATCGGCATTTTTCGGTAAAATGGCTGGCACTTGGCAGATATCCAATTTTGTACATGCTTGGCAGTGAAAGGGCTAAGAGTAAGTACCTCATGAAACTACCTACCATCGTTTAGCGCTCTTTATGCATAAGCAGGAACGCAGGTCAATAAAAAATGCAAATACTTGTTTTTTAAGTTACCTAATTGCCAATCCACTTGACTAACTAAAGTACACGTATTTAGTGCTTAAAGTAACGCATTATTAAAATGTCATTCACATTGTAGGTAGTTTAATATTTGTCATTAAAGGGAATCTTGAGATTAATAGAATTACAGATACTCAGTTGCTAAAGATAGTAAGTTTATTATCACTGTCTAGAAATAGGAGTGTTGGTATATTGCTATTACAGTACTTCATAATTCATCAAAGTTTGATATTCAATTGATATCAAACTTTGATCAATTGAATGAAAGTCTAATCTAATTTTGATTACACTTTTGTAATCAAACTTAGATATTCCAAAAATGGTATCTGCAAAATATCTTATTTTTAGCTGCTCTAAAAATATAAAGACAGTCTCATTGTTAAATTTATTTTGCTTCTGCTAAAATATGCAGGACTGTGTATTCAGCATTTAAATTTGAAGTTATCAGCATCTTAACAGCCCAACACAGTAAGGTTAGACCAAAGTAGGCAAATATTTCATCGGCTTTGTTGTGCATTTCACTATGAAGAAGTTATTATATAACAAAGTGTTTAAAATTTTGTATTACCCTTTTTTTAAAGAAGAATCTACAACTATTTGTTTAAAAGAGCAGAGTTTATCAACTAGCAAAAGTCGAAAACTGAGCATCATCCTACCTCTTGTATAGCACGCCGAAAAAGTCCTTCACTGTGCGGACTCTGTGTGTGAGCTGAAATGCTGCCTCCTCCTGCTGACTCACCAAATATGGTAACCCGATCTGGGTCTCCTCCAAATTGTTCAATGTTTTCCTGAACCCAGATCATGGCAGCCCTTTGGTCCCAAAGACCAAAGTTTCCTGTTCCTGTCACAAGCAGCTCAAATTCATTAAATGATATGTTACGTTTTACATACTGTACCTAAAGTGCATACAATATTTGAAGATATGGAACGAGTGAACGAGCGACATTGGGCCAAGTTTTGCATTGATGAGGTGCTGCATTCTCTGGCACGCATTTATAATGACAGCAGTGGTAATTTTAACATGTTATTTACCTAAAACATTTATGTCTTTCTCACTTATTAACCCTGTTACCAACAAGCTGAGTTGCTTGTCCAAAGGTTCCTATCCTGGCAATGATAAGCTTACAATTACGGAAATTCTTTTCATACCGTATAAAATTGCTGAAAATTATTCCACGACTAAACACGAGCAGAGCGAATGTTTGGGAGCTTTATGATAAATGCATATGCGCACACAACTCCCGAAAAATTATCCGTCAACGACAGTTACCAAACCCTTGTACAATAATCGCATCAAAAATTTAACCATTTTTGTGTAGAGTCTTTTAGGTATAATAATGATACAAAACACATATAAACATATTTAAACGTGTTACCAAGTTTTTGAAAAGTTGACGCAATATCCTAAAACTAACCCATCTGATCGGATTATACATAAATAGACAGATTAATTTGGCCTAAAATCGTGATAAAAACTTGACAAGCTTTTTTTAACCAAAAATAAGACCGGCCAGCAGTTGCAATAAGGCCGTGCGACAAAGAGTAGAGCCATTAAGTCGTGCGCATTTCACGAGAAAAACGTGCACATTTCACCAGTCTATGGCATTGTCTAATTGCCGAAGGTTTCTGCAATTAACGCATAATTACTGAAAAGTATTCGTTTCTTTTTTGCCAATTCTACTGGACTCTGACATTTTGGACCCTTATAATGAGTACTTTGATATTCCTATTGATGTCCAAAGCAGTTAAAATAAAAAAATTACGATGATCTTTTTTTAACGATTCTAACAATATTTAATTATAAGAATAATTATTCGGTTTTATAGGATTATTATAAGATTTAATTATTAGAATATTCATTCGAATTTACAAGATCGAAGTATATAGTGACCGATGGTGTGCAATATATTACTGTTATTATTTTTCTAAAGATTTTGTTGATGATACTGCGGCTGTGCCCAATATCGCGGTACTGCCAAGATGTTTTTAATATCTGCAAAATTAAGTAATAGGCTTACATTTTTTTAAAGATATACATCTAATTCTATGACCAGCTAAAATCTGTTTAGATTTTTAAATTCTGCATAATTTTTTAGATATAAATACAGAAATCTAGATAAATGTGTATCACAACTTCTTGATATTGGTTGCTATGACCAATGATATACAACCCCTTTAGCCAGTGTATACTACTCAGCAGCTTGCCATTTTACTTCAAACATTGCATTTATCCTATTGCAGGAGAGAGATATAAACATACATGTATAATCTTTTCTTTTCAGTATTACTGTTCACTGTACATAATAACACCCACTACATTACAACTACCATTGCAGCTACCATTGCAGTTCTCCTATTGCACCGCAGTGCCATTTGACTGATAATATTGCATTTTTCAACCGGCAGTACCCTTTATTTTTCCATTATCACTTTAGTCATGGGCTGTATGATGGGAATTTCTAGTTTCACAAAATAGCCCTAAACATGCAGCTTCCTTTATCACCATATTATCAGCATAGAAATCACTTTTACCCATAGCAATGAGCTATACATAATGCATTTTGCTATAGTTATAGCAATGAGCTATAGCAATGAGCTATACTTATAACAATGAGCTATACATATAGCAATGAATTATACTCACAGCATTAGCCTATACCTGTGGCTATAACCTATACAGTTGCAGTGAACTGCATGTATAACAATAGCTTATACCTATACTTACTCATATAGCAATGACCTATAGCTACAAATATTATATGCACATCTAGCAATGACTGTGTCAATTATTTATAACTATAGATAATACGTGCACATATAGCAATTAGTTATACATATAGTAATGACTTATACTCATGGTTACTACCTACACTTATAGTAATATCATATAGGTATGCTATATAACATGAACCAAGGGTCTATACAGTGAGCCAACAAGAATACCATTAATCTTTGCTTTCACTAACCTGGTCCATCATAAAGAAACCCAAGTGGACCTAGTCGGTGGTTGATAGTAACAACAATAACGTCGCCAAAAACTGCCAATGGCGCTCCAACATAGCTTCGTCCAGATCCAGCTGAATAGCCCCCTCCATGGATCCAAAACATTACAGCTTTTTTCAGCCCTTTCTTCACACTTCCAGGGACAGTAACATGGAGAAACAGACAGTCTTCATCTCCAACGACTCGGACTTGGTCTGAAAAATTCTCACGATGTTAGAAAATAATGCTTTGTAAGTTTCCCGAATAACAATACCAAGGGTGGCTACAGCTCTGTCATGCAGATTCCTTATAGAATCAAAGTGGTACAAGTTAGAAGTGTCTCTGAATGACTATGAATTTCTTAATTAGAAAGGTAAAGTGCCCACAGAGAGAGTGTATGAAGTAGTAAGAAAGTGAAAGGTAAGTTCAATAAGAGGTACAGTTATATACTGACTTTGTAGCCTTACAAAAGAGACAATAGCTGATCCAATTCTGGAAGCATCTAGAAATGCTTGTTGCATTTTGAACATGCGGCATAATCAAAACTTACTTCTCACTAAGTTTAGGCATTAAACAGCTTTGATATACTAGCTACGTAAATCAATATACAGGCTTCATGTTTAATTCTGTCATTGAAAATACATAAGCTCAGCTAGCCTAATGGTCTAGAATGCTGGTCTTCAGACCAAAGGTCAAAGTTGGATTTACAAAAAATACTATTGGCAGTGACAAGAATGACATCCAATTTAGCAATTGGAAATGACATCCAATGACAATCCTATGAAATCTAAACTCTCTGCTTGCAATAAGCTAAGCAAACATCATACTTGATCATTGAGGATATGTTCCCATATAAAATCAGCTATAGCTTTAGCTTTAACTTAGCTAAAATAGCTAACCTAGCTTTGTGCTATGGACAACAGGTTCAAACCAATCTTGTATCTCGTGTTTCTATTGAGCATCATTCGACATATCTTAATATACATAATAAAACATTTCTACTGTCCATATCAGTATATATACTTTGTTATTAAAGGTTTACTTGCAACAAAATTCACATTACAGTTATTTGGTATTAAAAGATTCACCATGTCTTACTATGTTGTTTTGTAGGTGCAGAATATGTGGAAATGTGATTGCAAGCTCTTAAAAGCTTCTCTGACGTTGTGATTACATTTGGTTATTGTTTTGTCACTAGATGTTCTCCCGTGAATTAAAAGGCCAATAAAAGGCTCAATATAACACTTTTCGTAGCACTAGTTTATGACAAACACTTTGGGTTTTACCAAAAACGCCGTATCAAATATAGATACTTGCTACTTCACAGTTTTGTTTCGGCTTGGTCTAATCGTCTAGTCGTAATCTGATCATGTGACCCATTCTTCGTAATTAATTTCTGCAGCATTTTTTGATTATCACAGGTGACCAACAGGCTGGTCATGTTTATCAGACAATGATATGTACTACATCGAGCTAAGGTTAAAAAATTATACAAATTTTTACAGTAGGTTATAGGATATCAGTGCTGAAAGTGACAGCATTACAATGACGATAAAATAGACACGTAAAAACAATAGGCATGGTTTACTGAATGCGTGAAATATATTTGAGAAAATATTTCGACGATTAAGGTTGCTTAAAGGTGTAAACAGAAGCCATCTCCTACAACTACATCACAATTGAGCCGTTTTGGAAAGAAAATCCAAACTACGGCGGTCTCCTGTGGCTGCGATTAACTGTTCATTTTTAAGCTTTTACAAGCTTGTAATCACATTTCCACATATTTTGCACCTACAACACAACAGAGTAAGAGATGGTGAATCTTTTGATACCAAATAACTGTAATGTGAATTTTGTTGCAAGTAAACCTTTAATGTGTCCGCTGATCACCATGGGCAGTTATAACAAACAATTTAGTGCAAGTCAGCGCAAGCTTAGAGTGTCTCAGCACCTTTCTTTCCAGCTTATCATTCTCACATGTAACAATATAACAACTTCGATTACTCAAGCAAAATGGCTCGCAGGCAAAGTTTGTTATGGTAGCATAATATGAATGACAGACATGTTCAGAAACTGAAAATACGCGAACTGTACTGAAAATATTTTCAACTTTAGCGTAATATAGACAAACTAAGTTAGTTTGCACTTTAATAAGTTTAAGTTAGAGTTAATAACATTGTGTATCTTTATTTTTCTTTTTCACTTTCTTCACTCTCTTTCAGAAACTCAAAATACCGAACTGTACCGAAGATATTTTTTAATTGTAGCATAATATAAACAAGCTTAGTTTGTTTGTACTTTACCAAGTTTAAGTTATGGTCTTAGCGTTTTTACATTAGAACATGTGTTTCAATGAACTAAAGCGTTCATTAGTCTTTTCCTAGAACATTAATGATAAAGTAATGATAATAGATTTTTTTCCTCAATTATTACCTTATTATTCTATAGCATACATATTAAACATTTTATAATGGTTAATTTTTTGCATAATTTCATCTGATGCATTCATTCTGATACTATGTGTAAATCCTTGCACTATTCCTCACAAAGTTATTATGGGTTTTTGGCTGAGAAATGAATGAACTGCGTTGCAGTGGATTCTTATAAAAAATATTCATATGTGCTTCTACTTTCAACAGTTTTACAATTTTTATCTTAAAAGGCAGATCTCAGCGTGAATCAACATTATGCGTAGAGGTTTCACGGTACAGTGAAAAATATAAAATATGATTTTTAAAATCTAAACACATGTTCAACCTAGTAAAACGTATTGTGGAAGCAATAATTTTGGGGTAAATGCAAAAAGCCTCTTTTTGCATAAAAATTTATTTTGCAAAAATAACAATGTGACTTTAAAATATTTTGTCTAGACATGTCATGACATGTCATCATCACAAAATGTGACAAGTCATTTGATTGAAGAAAAGCCTAAAGTTTTAGTGTTAAGTGCTTGCAGTTGTTTCTGGCAATGAATAGGCAAACCTACTGCTTATCTCTTCCCATGATCCTTAGCTAGTAACAATTGTATCAAACAGTTCAGTGGATTGAATATAAAGGGCTGACTACCTTTGTAAAGCTACTCTCAATCTAAGATCTTGATAAATCTATCTAAATTTTTAATTTTCCAAAACAACTACTATATAAACGGCAATCTTTGTCTGTCTATCTGTCTGTCCACCTTATAGAGTACCGTACTTTTCGGACTATTAGCCGCTACTTTTTTCCGACGGTTTGTGAGCCATGCGGCTTATATAAGGGTGCGGCTATTCTGTGGTTTTTCTTTCACCGCTAGGGCGCATTAACGGGAATCTCCGGTTAGTACACGCCTCTACTAGAAATGAACGATAAATACTGATATGCTTATATCATATCTTTGGGAGTTGTTTGCTTGATATATCGAGTTACCAATAACTCCCGAATACTGGTGATGCAATCAACTACCTACCAAAATAAAATAACTATTGATCTATCACGTGATCTCTGGTTAGCGCGCCTCTTTACGGTGCCCAACGACACGGTTCTGTTCTAAACAGCAAAGTTGCTGCCGCGTTAAAAAGCACCCTCCTGAGTTCTGCGGCCTATACAAAGGTGCCTATACGGCTATACAAATGAACTACTCATTAAATAAAATGAATTAATGAGTAGTTATTTACATGCAATTAATATTTACTGCCAACGTGTACCGAGAAGGTAACGTAAACGTTTGTTTCTTGCAGCCACTGGAAAAACGCAATTCTCACCTACTAAATTTCCACATTAAAAATGTAAGTGATTTTTAATTCAATGTAGTTTTGTCTATGAATTGCCACACTTTTAATACATTACCATTTCACTTGCGTCCATGTAAAAATTTAGCTATCGGCCTACTGCCAGCCATTTTGCCGAGACTGCTTCATATGTACACAATATTTTTTTCAATTTTAAACTCAATTTAGAACATTTTTTTTGGTTATATATTTCATTTATTAACAGTTAACAAGCGCTGCTATGCAAAAAATTTGTTGTATCTATACTTTGTGCATTGATAAAGCGATGTGAAACTAAAAAGCAAAACGATCCTCTACAGTGTTCCTTATTCTTACAAAACCATTACTTTCATCGCCATCAGATTCAGTGCTGCTATTGCTATTTTACTTATCTGTGTAATCACAAAAATCTGAATCAGCTATAATGTCATCAACATAAGTAGATAATTTGTTTTCTAACTCGGTTGCGTTTTCAAAACTTACACATAAAATGGTTGTTTTTAAATACTTCGGGTACAATTGCATAATCCGATTTCACGTTCCGGTACAATAAAATCATGGTGCTCTACAGATTATGACATGGGTCAACAAAATGTCATTTTAACCATGGAAGCACTCACATTTTCACATAGAACACCTATACTTTTATGAAATGCAGAGAAAATACTGTATCTGATCATATTATCTTCATTGCAAAAATTAAAAATAATAAATATTGAAAGTAGCATGAAATAGCGATTTTATTAAAATTCGTGTTCTACGAACATACTTGACTAATAAGGGTAGCATGTAAATGTATAAAAGTATATATAATAACAAGCAATTAAATCATTATTCTCTGTATAAAATGCATTCTACAGTCTCTTTCATAGCTGTTAACTTATCTTCGTCACCACTCCACTGGAAGTCTGCCATTTCTATTGCTGAATTGAAGCCTATATGCATCCACTACTAGCTACTACCCGTTGTTACTAACTGATCGCGATGTTGAACTTTGAACGCAAATTACTCGAAATTCTTTCATTTGACCATAGCTGTTTGACCAGTCCAATGTCTGCAAACATGTCTGAAGGTCAGGCTTAGCTTTGTAGATAGAGTGTAACTGTAAGCAGGCTCTAAATGTAAATGGATGAGTAACGCAACTAGCAAAGCCTAAAAGCTAGCTGATGAACTTGAGAGGAACATACTCGAAGCCACTATAGCAGCGCATGCACCCGAAGTGGTTAAGTTGAAAATTCTCAAACAAAGATTTAAATGTAAATTTTAGGCTAATTTTATAGAGAAATCTTTGGACAACACTGTCACAACCATAAAAGTCTTAAAGATCGTTGGTTATGTTATCAACGAATAATAAAATTCAGTTACTAGCAATTGCTGGGAAAGTCACAAAAATGTGTCTACGGCGGTCGACTATAGAAAACGCATGAATGAGTCTACTTCAGTGAAAGGGTTGAAAACGTTGGATTTGCAACTGTTTGTGATAGTAAACATGCTCATTTCTTTTCGCAGCTGAGTTACTTTTACTTTTTTTCCAGCTATGAGTACTACAGAACTACAGCTACTACAGAACTTGCACGGGCACTCCAAGCGTTGCGATAGGCAACGGTGAAAAGAAAGCGAGCAGCGTATATTACAAAAAAGCACACCATCTCATTCACTTTTAGAAACGCTTGAAGCAGTACCCAAACGCAAAAACAGATTGATTCTCGTAGAGAAAGAGACCGAATTCGCAAAGTAGCAGCCAGACGAGCAGAAATTGCAGAGCAAACACAGCTACGCCTACAACGAAACAGAACTGCTACTGCAGCTGCTAGAAGTGCAGAAACTGCAGAGCAAACACAGCTACGCCTACAACGAAGCAGAATAGCAGCTGCTAGAAGAGCAGAAACCGATGAACAAACACAGGCACATCGAGAGCAGGCCAGAATAAATGCTGCAGCTGCTAGAAGTGCAGAGACTGCTGAGCCGACCCAGCAGCGACTCAAAACGGTTCAGAGCAGCCGCTACTTCGGCCAGACGCACAGAAACCTCCGAGCAGATGCAGCGGCGACAAGAACGTGATGCACTAGTTACAACAGATGCTCAGCAAACTGAATTTTCAGAAAAGATGAAACGGCAACAACAACAAGATGCACTAACTACAGCAGCTGCTACTAGGCGCCGTGTATGGGCAGAAAACTTCGCACTTGACTACAGTCCTGCAACAAAGTATTGAGCCAAATTTTTTTATGGGACAAATGTCCAAAAATGCTCCAGATGTAATGCCTTACATTGGAAAGGCGAGAGGCCATATATGTAGTTTATATAGTAGATTTTATTGATAATAAATTTTATCAACACAACCACATTACTGCTGCACAGTTTGTATATACCTTGTCAAAACGCAGGCTATAGACGAAGAGCTGGTGGGTCATGATTAGTGGTTTAAGCATGTAGAAGTCTCAATGCAATAAATGCTGGCGATAGCTTAGCAGTGCAATAGCAAAATATTTTCTAGAAATTCTTAAAATTTGAAAAACTTTTCAATACCGTCAGTTTGAAGAACTTCAGTTTGCCTAGCATTGTCAATTTCATTATTAGTTCTGTGTACAAAATTAGGACAATTCCGAGTTGAGTGGTTTGCGACTGATGCATTGTAGACTAGCTGTAAAACACATTGCATATTTCCATTGGTCTCTCCAACATTATTGACATGTACGAATGCATATGTGTATGCAGTCTGAACAGCACAAAAATTTCAGTAGATTGCATATTTGGAGTTGTTTTACAGTATGAAAAACTCAATAAAACTCAATAAAACTATTGTTTTATGCAAATCTGTTCCCGAACACGGGTAATGCAGCTAGTACTAGCATAAAGAAAGCTATTTGCTGCACCTTATTCAAATTACATTGAATGTGAAATAGAATATGAGAGTTGTCTACTCATAGCAAGTTTCTCTAAGTATTCTTAATAGCCCTACCAACATTGTAGCTATGGCTGCAAAATCTTGTTTTTATTGGGATTGTTTTTTTTTAGAAACAGGAAATTTTTAACTACCAAAATTTAGGAACTGACAAGTTAGTTAACTTCTACATTTACAGAAACAAATATGTAATTCTATTAATTTATTTCAGCTTTAACCCTTGAAGCCCTGATAGCTGGTATTCCAGCATCCACATAGCTCTGTTTACTAATTATGTTTACAAGTACCATAAACCAATCAAGTTTATTATTGCACATGACGTTAGACCAAAAATTTTACTTTCATTTTTAACCGTTTTCAAATATCTTTATTCACTTTCTCTGTTATAATAACAATTTCACTAGAACGATATCGCGAAAAAAATTGATGCAACTCGGTTGTTGATATGTAATAGATGATCGTAATGCAACGGAAAAATGATATGATACAAAAATTAATTTTGAAGACTATTTTTGTTCATAAAAAGATGAACGTTCACTCAATGAACATGATTTCGCTACAAAAATTTGTAAAGGTTTCAAACTCATACGATTTTTTATAGTTTTAGCTCAAAGAACTGTGAAACAAATTCTTTTATATTTGTTGATATTTGCTGTGTGTTGTTGGACTGTTTTACCAATTGTGATTTTTTATTAATTGTGTATCTTACCAATTATCATCAGATTTTGACCATATTTAGATATATTTAATAAAAGCTTTATAATTTCCTATCTTTTGGCAAATTGTCCAGGGATACTGCCACACATTGGCAAGAACAGCCAGGTTTCAAAGTATTAAATACTTCCTTTTCAAAAATGTTACCAATTCTTTCAGCTGTTCAAATATTATAATGAAGAAATAATGGAATCAATCGATGTTTTAGCAAATAATGAATTTCTTCCCAACTTATGATTAATTTCATGTTAAAAAGTCTATTAAAACTTTACATATATATATCTTCTAGCTGTACAGTAATAAAAAAATCTTTGAACAGAAAATTGATTTGTATTTAACATAAAACAACATTTGCCATTCTAACATTCAAACTACATATCATGAGAAAAGTGTTTTATGGAGTTGAAATAATTTAAGAGCAAATAAAAACAACTGTAAAGGTTTTCAAACTTTGTTAAACAACTGTAACTTTCAAACTTCATATCATGAGTAAAATGTTTCGTGCAGATCGAATAATTAAAAAAATAATAAAACAACTATAAAAATGTTTAAATGTAAATGTGAAATAATTAGCAGTAGCTAAATTAAGGCGGTTTTGCTATGATTACAATAAAAGATGATTTGGTAATGACACAAGAATATGAACCGAGAAAACAAAATAAAAATCCTGATTATGTTGAATTATTAATACCGATTTGTTGCATAGAAGTGTATGTATAAAAAAGATTACTGTTCCAGCAGAACTTATCCATCAAAACCTTGAATACGACGATATTGTTACCAGTCGATTCTGATACAAACGTAAAAATGAGACATCGGATTATCTTTGTCTGACCAAAAGGAGAGATAATGTCGAGGCTGTTCCTACACAAGATAATATAATTGTCCGCGGAAGAAGAATTGGCCTTGACCCTAGATATAGTAAATGAACCTTAAGAAAAATATTTCTTAACATGGGCGTTGTGACTCGTGGCCGCATTGGCAAAATAATCAACTTGTGATATAGCTATAGCTGGAGTGGCAGATGGATATACTTTGAGAAATATATATATATATAGATAAAGATAAAGCAAGTACGTTTCTAGACAATGTATGATTTAATGATGACTAGGTCTACATAGAAATTTTTTAACAATCAACTGTAAGCCTGTGTACATAGCAAGCAATAGTTTTAGTGAGCAAGTCACTCTTAGTATCACCATGTGTAAAGGAATCTGTCGGTTCCCTTTACTCTCCACAAGGCAGTCAAACAAAAACTCCGAGCATTAAGTGCCAATGATATATATATTTACTAAATAAATGTGATATACATGATGACTATACATATGATTATACATGCATGACAGGCAACCAAGAGCATACATGCAGGGAGTGTGTGCACAGTACGACTCCGGCTCAACGATCGACTCCTCTTCATTTTATATTTTTAATTACAGTCTAGGATCCGTCCCATTTATTTCCACACACAGTTTCTTCTTCTCAGCCATTCGATCTTCTTCTCGGTAGTCTGAGTTCTTACCGGTGGCCGGGCCTCCTTAGTATCTCGGAGGCTTGATCCTACGACAGGGGTGAACAGGAAGTCTATCGCTGCAGCCCTTATCACAGTGCTCTGCCGTTACATATGTTTCCATGGTGCGCATGATGCTCAATTTTGAGTTAATACGCATGAGATCCGCATCATGCAAATGACAAAATCTGTCAAAATTTGCTAAGCACAAATATTTATCAAATTCATCACGCTTGCAAGTAATGGAAACAGCACTTACGAATGATGAAGGCTATTCCATTCCAAACCTTTTCACGCTTCAGTAGTTTTATTTCATTTGAGCAGTTCTGATGCGCTAATATTCCAAATGCTGCTAAGTGTGATAAGAATGTGCCACTACTTACTGACTTGTCTTGTCGACTTACTGACTCTGGTCTTGTATCCAAAAAGTCGGTGTTAAATGTGCATCGCGCGAATGTTCATAGAAACACTTAATAGAAACACAGAAACACAGAAACATAGAAACACTTAAAATCGGTTAAAATTTGGTAAGCACAAATCTTTATCAAATTCATCACGCTTGCAAATAATGGAAACAGCACTTACGAATGATGAAGGCTATTCCATCCTAAACCTTTTCATGCTTCAGTAGTTTTTATTTCATTTGAGCAGTTCTGATGCGCTAATACTCCAAATGCTGCTAAGTGTGACAAGAATGTGCCACTACTTATTGACTTATGGGAGGGTCAATAATTAGCAATGGAGTCTGGTCTTGTTACCAAAGAGTTAAAAGTGCATCTCGGGAATGTTCATAGAAACACTTAATTGCTCGGTCACTCAACTTGGGCACAACTCCAAATGCACATCAAGAGCTTAATGAAAACCTCATATATATTTTATATAGTTTAGAAGAAAAATCGTGCTGACAGAAGAAAGATAATTTCTGAGTTTATGTGATACCCTGAGCATTAAAAATGATTAACAGTGAGATGTTTGTATCTGCCAGAAATTTTACCATCTGAAGACTCTATCAGTACTAATCGGTCTAAATAAACCGCTAACACAGATTATTAAGAAATATAACCCTGGTAGCCTCATGTACTGTAAGAGATTGTCAGGTGTGCCAAAATACCATTGAGAGTAATTATATGCACAGTTATTCCAAAGTGTCAATGAGTGGTTAATTGGTGCATTTCGGCAAAAGTGAATGAATCCCATATGACGCAATATTATTTCCAACTTCTAACCATGAATTCGGATGGACAGATAGACAAACTGACAGTTGGCTACAAGTACAGACTAACAGGTGGAATCAGCTCTTAGTAAACTAAAGATTGCCATTAAAACTTTAGCTGAGGTCATCTAGGTATCGAAGTGTTAAACTGCTTAAACTCCCTACTCTCAAATGACATACAGTTGATTTACCTAGAAAATTGAGATGCGGACAAACATTTCCACTCTCTTTAGCATCTACTACTCCTTTCCACGAGGTTGGAACTGGTTTTTTGAATCTTAGGTCACCTGTAGGAGGCTGGGCATATCTCACACCTAAAATATACAAAAAAGTTTTGACTTATTCTACACAAACACTTTTGTGTAGATTTGAGGGCATGAGCAAGCATACACAGTACAGCTGTGTAACCTTTGTTTGAAGATAAACAAGATATGCTGGCGAGTCGCAGTTACGAATAATTACAGAGAGCCAGCAACAAGATCGAACTAGTTAATTACAAGAGCTCTGACACTACATGTATGTTTCCATGACTCCCATGGTGCACAAATTTGAGCCAATTCGTGAGTTAACCGCATCATGGAAACGGCATAAATCCGCAAGATAAGCGAGTTTTGCGATTCACAAATCGTTATCGAATCCATCATGCTTGCGAATAATGGAAATGGCACTTGTGAATGATGCGCATTAAAATATAGCTGGCTATTCCATTCTAAACATTTTTACGCTTCAGTCAATTTTATAGCGATTCAAGCAGTCTCAATGCGCATATCGTTGAACTTAAAACCCCTAGAATGGCAATCACGTGACTTTTACACTGATCGAAATACGTAATGCATGCGCCATATTGGAGAGTTAATCGCGTACTAGTTCCGTATGTAAACAAACAGTGAAAAATGACAGAAACGTACATGTTGAATGGTTACTTTCCGCCTGAGTGTTAATGAAAACTTCTCATAAACAAGGTTTAGAGTGTCCTGATAGAAGAAAACCTATTTATAACATATGGAGTAGGATATAATAAGTAAGTGGATGTAAAATAGGTTTTCCTGGACCATATTATTCATACAAACTGTTGTTTTACAGATACATAAACACAGCAAATGATATACTCAGGCAAATAACAACTGTTCCATTGTATTGCAGATTATATTATAGATGCATAAACCATAATGGAGAAACTTAGCACATGAAGTATTTCGATAAAAACAACACATATGCTGCCAAAATAGAAACCGTTTCAAGATTTAAGTGATAATAGCTCATGAATGTATGATATGTATAGTATAGTATCTGTGAAAGATGGAATAAACTCCTGCAACAACTAAGCGGAAATTAAAACAGTTGTAATAGAAGATAATCAAAATAATGCAAACAAGGAAATGCAGGAATTAGTGTAATCAGATGATTAAGCTCATACATACACGTTACAGAAACTGTGTAAAAGGAGATTTCCATATCACTGGATATTGAGCAAAGGTGCATCAGAATTTCTTAGAACTAAATCTGATTAGGAATAACAGTACAACAACAGCAACAGGTGAATATCACATCACAGTGATTACATTGTTACTGGCCTTTAAAAAGTACTGTTTTAGTGTTTATGCCGCAAAGATGTAGCTTGCAGTTTGAATGTACGATTTTTAGCATAATGATGCTGTTGGAGATCACAAAATGATTGAATGAGGTTTTTCATCAATGAAGCACAGTAGTTGGATATGTCATCTGCTGTGTTCGTAAGGAGTTTTCCAAGGCATAGCACATCACTAGACCCTACACTGCTGATAACATAACCACACAATGGAGTGGATCTGGCTTTGCATTAATACGAAAGTATCGATCTGCAGCTAGCAGGTTCCTGATGACACCGTCTGATGGACGCATCAATCCTCTATTGTTTTGTAGCTCGAGTACAGTATAGAGATGTCCGTACTGGATACTTGACTTAGTAGTAACCAGCAACTAACGACCAATGTCATGTGACAGCACTTTAGTTAGCTTTCACACAATGTAGCCAGCTATATAGACTATACTGTTACCTATAACAGAAGTTTGACATCTAAAATCATTGTGTGCTCCACAAACTGATCAACTCCTAGAGTAGCCCGTATGATGAGAATCTCGTCTTGAGCAGTAACATTACCTGTCTTACCAGCATCTGATTCTGCACTACATTTGCTGATAAGTTTGTGAAAGGTAGCCTTAAACCATAACTGTCACGAACAACTTTTATCGTGTTTACTAGGTAAATCAGACACGCTGATTCCGATTTTGTACTCAAAATAAAGATTAGTCCACTAACCTTCAAAGTCATTTAGGCTTTTTTAAAGCGTTGCAATATCCGTCTCGAAAATAACACAATCGGCATTACAAGCTCCGCCTATAAACATGTGACGAAACCTAGCTTTTTCAGAAATGGAAGTTAGGAATGTTTAGTCCGATTTAGAATAATAAAGATGGGTGTCTTAAAACCCATTATTATCTAAATCCAGCCTGTAAAATAATTTCAGTTTTTTATGAAAGGGATATAAACTGTTTAAAATTGCTTGCAGCTTGTTCCATGACGTTTAAATGGGCTGGACGCCGAGAAAAATGAGCTCAAAAAGCGCAGTTTTATCACAAGCTAGCGTTGTTATTGCACTTTTTAAATATGCAATGCTAAATAGCTTATCTACCTTTCAGAAAAGACTGATATTATTTTTAAGGCTGAATTTAGATATTAATGGATTTTAAACCACCCATCTCTATTATTCTAAATCGGTCTAAACATCCCTACGTAACTTCTGTTCCTAAAAAGCTAGGTAACATCACATATTTATGGGCGGAGCTTGTTATGCCCATTGTGTTGTTTTCGAGACCGATATTAAAACGCTATACAAAGTCCTTCATTACTCTGAAAGTTAGTGGCCTAATCTTCATTTTGATTACAAAATCGGAATCAGCGTGTCTGAGTTACCTAGTAAATACAATAAAAGTTGTTCGTGGCAGTTATGGTTTAAACTGAGTAACAGTAGGATTATTATTCCAACTACCTAAACAAACGCATCAATTGCAACAATTACATAAAATCAACAAAAAATGAATGCCTTATTTACATGAAATATAGCACCCTTAAAATACAACAATACAGTTATGATCATTCTGCTGTAGTCATGATCCTGAAAATAAAATAGGTCAAAATGCTACCACATCGCTTTGCAAAATGAAAATGTGGCAAATTTTACTGGAAGCGATTCACACACATCTTAGGCATAATGCTTAATGGAAATTTCTTTATCAAGCATCCAAAATGGATTGCATCCATAAAACTATTTCAACAGAAATGACAACAAACAAATTGCAGAAATACTGCACAGATGTAGGCCTACTAACCATTGCCACAGATGCATTACTAGAGAGATTTACATCAACATCTTCTGCTAAGCCCCAGACATATTTATAAGCACTTGCTGTGGCAGCTGTCGCTGTTTTGCGTGCTGTTTGAGGTTTCTGAAAGAAATTTAGATATATCTGCTTCAAGTTGAAAAACCTAGCAGCTTTGTGTTTGACAATATTGTTTAGAAATCAATCATGGAAAAGCACCATTCAACATTGAAAAATAGACCTTTAAATGACTGGGCAGTGTAAACAGTGTGGACACAGCATCTGGTTACAGTCGAACATTTTGGCCTGCTCCGTCAAAACATGAATCATTGAAATGTTCGTTGCAGACAAGTGCCCAAGGACCAGGCTTATTCATTATTCTGCAGTTGCGATATCATTGTAAATAACAAGAGTTCTTAGTGACATCGTTTGGTAATCTAAAAATTAAAATGAAACTGTACTAGTTAGTTAGCAACGGTAGTAATAACAATAGTATTATTACTCTTACCTTCTTACAGCTAGCTAGCTATATCCAGGTACAACAATAAATAATATTATAGGCACTACAAACAGTTTTTTCAAATATTTATTTAGAAATAATGCAAAGATTTGTAGTTCTTAAATATTGATGCAATAAAAATTTCAAATTTAAATAATAAAAACCTTTGTTCTGAAGGAGAAAAATGTTCACTCACTAGCTTATAAATTCATCTAATCACCGACAACATACGGTCACACTCGTACACTCAGTAGTGACGCTGATCGACTTTCACTCAACTAATGACCAGTGTAGTAGAACTAACTAGTGGCAGTGCTAACTAGTGTTAGCACAACTAGTAGTAGTAGTAGACTTTAGCAATAGTACTAGAGCTAATAGTAGAAGTGACTCACTTGTGAAATATTAGGCCCTTTCCTTTGAAAGTCCATCCCTGCGTTTTTTTTCAGTTAATGGAATAGCGCTGTGCACCTACATCCTTATGTCTCTTACATAAATTATCAGTAGTAATCTCAGTAGTCTGTCCCTTTGATTTAGCTGTGTATTTGTGATGTTTCATAGCTATTAAATCTGAAACTCGACTTCTTTCTCACATTGAACACAATGAAATTTACTCACATGCTTAACCCAACATGGCGCAGGCGGATTTCCGTACTCCCAAATGATCTTGGCCATTTCAGGGGTTTTGAGATCAATGGCGCCAATATTCTGAACGATTGCTGCCAAACGTAACGTCAAAAAACTGCGGAATCATTTATAGTCATTAATTAGGTCAATATTTGACCTAATGGGGTCAAGCGCTGGCATTAAATGCTCATCATGCAGATGTTCATTGAAGCATTCGATTGCAAAGTAACTCAACTTGCCACAGACCCAAATGCGTATCATGCAAGTCATCGAACCATAGTGATTAAGTCAGCAATAAGAGAAAACAAGTTAATTATGAGAGCTCAGAGAGTCAGCAATAAGGGAGAGCTAGTTAATTATGAGAGCTCAAAGAGTCAGTAATAAGAGAGAACTAGTTAATTATGAGAGCTTAGAGAGTCAACAATAAGGGAGAACAGGTTAATTATGAGAGCTCAGAGAGGCAGCAATAAGGGAGAACAGGTTAATTATGAGAGCTCAGAGAGTCAGCAATAAAAGACAACTAGTTAATTATGAGAGCTCAGAGAGTCAGCAATAAGAGAGAACTAGTTAATTATGAGAGCTCAGAGAGTCAGCAATAAGGGAGAACTAGTTAATTATGAGAGCTCAGAGAGTCAGCAATAAAAGACAACTAGTTAATTATGAGAGCTTAGAGAGGCAGCAATAAGAGAGAACTAGTTAATTATGAGAGCTCAGAGAGTCAGCAATAAGAGAGAACAAGTTAATTAGAAGAGTTCGGAGAGTCAGCAATAAGGAATAAATAGTTAATTATGAGAGCTCAAAATATCAAATTTTAATATAAAAAGTTTTTTAAAACAAAGAAAAACCTGCTGTGACCTACCACTTTTCTTTTTGTTTTCTTTGAGAATTAAGCTAGAGAAGAAGGTCTCTAAAATATTTTATTATTGTATTCCTATGAGCTGATACAAGTATACTACCACTGTATTCCCATGAGCTGATACAAACATACTGCTAAGTATTGTATTCCTGTGAGCTCATACAAATACACCACTACTGTATTGACATGAGCTGGTACAAATATACTACTACTGTATTCCCGTGAGCTGGTACAAATATACTACTACTGTATTGCCATGAGCTGATACAAATATATCACTACTGTATCCCCATGAGCTGACACAAGTATAATACTACTGTGTTCCCATGAGTTGATACAAATATACTACTACTGTATTCCCTTGAGCTGATACAAATATACTACTACTGTATTCCCATGAGCTGATCCAAAAATATCACTGCTGTATTCCCATGAGCTGATACAAATATATCACTACTGTATTCCCATGAGCTGATACAAGTATAATACTACTGTATTCCCATGAGTTGATACAAATATACTGTTACTGTATTCCCATCAGCTGATACAAATATACTACTACTGTATTACCATGAGCTGATACAAATATACTACTACTGTATTCCCATGAGCTGATACAAATATACTACTACTGTATTCCCATGAGCTGATCCAAAAATATCACTGCTGTATTCCCATGAGCTGATACAAATATATCACTACTGTATTCCCATGAGCTGATACAAGTATAATACTACTGTATTCCCATGAGTTGATACAAATATACTGTTACTGTATTCCCATCAGCTGATACAAATATACTACTACTGTATTACCATGAGCTGATACAAATATACCACTACTGTCTTCCAATGGCTCGAGTAGATCTAAGATAGTCGGCTTGTTAGTTGGCTTGCAAACTGATAAAATCTGACACTGATATTGCCAAGTATATAGACCAACTTTTCTTTTTACTTCAAAATGGTGAAACACTTGTCTGCTGAGCCACCAGGAGTACTACCATATTCTAGTATAATCTATGTTATAACTACTGTAAGCCTTGTCCAACGTATCTATCTTAGCTAACTCGTTTCATTGTCAATGCTTTATGGATCTGGTTCAAAATCAAGATACTCTCCTATTTTTTCACATACAATGGCAGACATCAGGGTGAGACAATGCATATTAAACTATTTTATATTCCAGTAATATAAGTTGAAGTACTTTATGGCTTACTACCATAGCTTAAGAGCTATTTATATGTGATGCAAAGTCATCTGCTTAGTTACTTTTAGTCATTTAATGAGTAGGTCTTTTAGAGTTGTATGCATCATTCATTTTAATAATCAACTTACCCTGAAAAAAATCAACTGGCTTATCCAGAAAGGTTAGACTAAGTCCCCTCAGTTCTCCTCCATGGCTCAGTCTTACCACCGGATCACTTCTCACTGTAGCGAAGTTTACTAAACTTACAACTAGCAACAAAAGTGCAAAAGAAATCATTTTCATGACAAGGCAGCTCTGACTTGCGGTAGGCTTGAGCTTGACAGTTTATCTGCCCAGCACCAGGCTTTTGTGTGATCAAAGGGAGGCCAATGACAATCATAGTGCAGTAGTTTGTCAAGCCTCAGTAGTTGTTAGTAATGTCAATGCTAGGCTATGATAACCAATGAAATGGCTAGGCCTAAATTGTTTATGCTGAAGACCAGATAAGATCGTTTCAGCAGTGTGGCATCTTCTACAGCAAAAGTTGCAGTTGCCTCTCGCCGGGATGAGTTGTGCATCTACATGTACATGTGTTTTAATCAGTAAAATTATAACTAAGCAATAACTTTTGGAATGACCAGTATGTATGTTGCCAAAGTGATAATGAAAAAAGAAAGGGTACTGCTGGTTGAGAAATGCAATATTAGCAGTCAAATGGCACTGCAGTGCAATAGGAGAACTGCAATGGTAGCTGCAATGGTAGTTGTAATGCACTAGGTGTTATTACGTACAACAAACAGCAATAATGAAAGGAAAAGATTGTATGTTTATATCTCTCTCCTGCAATAGGAGAAATGTAATGTTAGAAGTGAAATGGCAAGCTGCTGTGTAATATACACAGGCTGGGGGCTGTATATCACTGGTCGTAGCAACCAATATCAAGAAGTTGTAATATTTATCTAGATTTCTGTATTCATATCTAAAAAAATTATGCTGAATTTAAAAATCTAAACAGATTTTAGCTGGTTGTCATAGAAATAGATGTGTATCTATAAGAAAATGTAGGCCTATTACTTAATTTTATAGATATTAAAATTGGCTTGGCAGTACCACGATATTGGGCCCAGTCGCAATATCATCAACAAAATCTTTAGAAAAATAATAACAGTAACATATTGCACACTATCGGTCACTCTATACTTCGATCTTGTAAATTCGAAAGATTATTCTTTTAACTAAATCTTATAATAATCTTATAAAATCAAATAATTATTCTTACAATTAAATATTGTAATAATCTTATAAGAATTGTTAGAAAAATATCAATATTAGCAGTCAAATGGCACTGCAGTGCAATAGGAGAACTGCAATGGTAGCTGCAACGGTAGTTGTAATGTACTGAGTGTTATTATGTACAACAAACAGCAATAATGAAAGGAAAAGATTGTATGTTTATATCTCTCTCCTGCAATAGGATAAATAAAATATTAGAAGTAAAATGGCAAGCTGCTGTGATAATGGAATTTGGTGGTTTGAATTCCGGGGGTTTGAATCTGATATTTTTCTAACAATTCTTATAAGATTATTACAATATTTAATTGTAAGAATAATTATTCAATTTTATAAGATTATTATAGGATTTAGTTATAAGAATAATCATTCGAATTTACAAGATCGGAGTATATTGTGACCGATGGTGTGCAAAATGTTACTGTTATTATTTTTCTAAAAAGTTTGTTGATAATGCGGCTGTGCCCCATATCACGGTACCCAATATCACGGTACTGCCAAGCCGTTTTAATAACTGCAAAATTAAGTTATAGGCCTACATTTTCTTTTAGATATACATCTATTTCTATGACAACCAGCTAAAATCTGTTCAGACTTTTAAATTCAGCATAATTTTTTAGATATAAATACAGAAATCTAGAAAAATATCACAACTTCTTGATATTGGCTGCTATGAGCAATGATATACAGCCCCCAGCCTGTGTATATTACACAGCAGCTTACCATTTTACTTTTAATATTGCAATTCTCTTATTGCAGGAGAGAGATATAAACATACAATATTTTCCTTTCATTATTGCAGTTTGTTGTACATAATAACACCCAGTACATTACAACTACCATTGCAGCTACCATTGCAGTTCTCCTATTGCACTGCAGTGCCATTTGACTGCTAATATTGCATTTCTCAACCAGCAGTACCTTTTCTTTTTCCATTATCACTTTGGCTGTTTATCTGCCCAGTACATCAACAGTGCGTGTGTGTGTGTGCGTGCGCGTGCGTGCGTGTGTGTGTGTGTGCGTGCGTGCGTGTGCGTGCGTGTGCATGCGTGTGCGTGCGTGTGTGTGCGTGTGTGTGTGTCTGTGTCCAGCTTTACCCATTAAATATTGAATTTTAAATTTTTGTTTTTTGATGGATTTGAGCTAACAGAGATTGCAATTACCGTTCTACCGCTGAGCTATATAAGGCGTATAGATCAAAGGCATTATCATGTACCATATAGGTTATGCACACGCTATATGACGTATTAGTTGAAACTATAAATTGTATTAATTCTATGAAACACAATGCTTGCTTTTCTGAGTTTGTTGGACTGGTATTATTGGTTTTTGTAAGGTTCAATCGTTGTATTCACGATCAAGGCCAATTATTTTGCGTGTTCGGTTGTTCGCGTGTTTGCATTTTCGCAGGTTTGCGTTTTTGTATGTTTGTTTGTGTGTGTTTGTGCATGCGTGCGTGCATGCGTGTGCGTGTGCGTGTGCGTGTGCGAGCGTGCGCACGTGCGAACTTGTAAATGCATGCAATTGGGGACTCACACCAGAATTTAACAGACAAATTGGGGACGTTCGGAAATTGGGGACGTCCCCAATTTTTTAAACCCTTTTTTCTTATAAAAAACTAAAAAATATATAGTTTAATCCAACTCCCGACAAAATCTGAGCACTGTCCCCAATTACCTGCATTTGTACGAGAACATCTGTGAGTGTGGGTGTGTGTAAAAATATGTAAGTCCCCATTAAGTTTGTTAAATTCTTACACACATTTGACCTGTTTCCATTTGTGAGTAGGCAAATATTTTCGGAGTTTTCTTCTCATAGAAACTTTTTACCTAACAATTGGGGACATTATATCTTATTGGGGAGCTAATTTCTACCTTGTAAAAACTCACAATATTTGCGAGTTGCTACAAGAATGAAATTACAAGAGATGAAAACTCACAATATTTGTGAGTGAAAAGTCACAATATTTGTGAGTTTTTTTTTAAATGTAGCTTCAGAAGCAAATTGAGCGTTTATACTATTTTTGAACTTATGTTTAGCTAAAGGCTATATTTGCTCTTCTGCATTACAAATGTATTTTGTAGTTTAGCATTTGCAGAGTTTTTTTTTACAATATAATGTATTTGGTCAGCAGTTATACACGCTCAGAAGACATTTGAAAGTGTGTCTCGTTTGCTTCCTTCAATAGTTCAGGCCTTTAATAATCCTTGAGAGCTCTTGTACTTTTTCAAATATTCTCACATATGCATCCTTCTTTACTTACTAGCTTTTATTTTTAATATGGTTGTAGTTTATACGCAATTAAAAAAAAATTGCGCTTTATTATTCAAAATATTTGTTTGAATTCATTACGTACATTTCTTACATAAGTTATAGCTGCATAAAATCTCAGGTTAATTTCACATAGCCTTAAGCATAAGATCTCTGTACATGTACTTTATTGACTTCAAATCTTGATCCATTGTATGACTTTGCAAGAACTTTACTACATCATCCTTCCTTGATATTTTTAGACTGAATAAAATATTAAAATAAAACATGTAGCCTCCAATGCTTTTTCTAACTCGTTTACATTTTTCCTATATCTATGAATAATAATGGTCAAAATTCTGATTTAAAATATATTTTAAAAGTTAACTTGAGTGTCTGATAATTTTGGTTCAAAACATTTAAAACAAACATTATTAAACCAATTTCAAGTGTCTCTGCAAATTTGTAATCTGAGATCTGTATGTTGTTAGAATTCAATGAAATTTTCTGTTTTTTCTTTCTCAGACCAACGGTCCATCATTGAACTTTTTTACTATGTAGTATTTTTTCATCAGCTCCACTAAAAAACTTTCGTTGATGTTTGACAAGGTAGTATATCTTTAGAGAATGAAACAGCTAGATGGAAAATTCTGCCATACATTTATCGCTCCTCATTGAAAATACTTATAGTTGTTTTAGAAAATATATATATTTCATCAAGTCTATATTGAGTATGTTAACAATACCAATCTTTTATCTAAAGCTTGACTGTAATTTAACTCCTATGTCCCTAGGCTTGCTTTTCATGTATGGCTTGAAAACAATGGAATTATACAAGTTTCTAGTTTAATCAATTGCGGTTATCAATGTGTAAAACTAAGCAGCAGTGTCAACATTTAATGAATATATTTAATTCTTTTTGGCTTTTGGATTTTTGAAAAAGTGCTTGTCATCACCTCACCTGTTCTTTTTACTTTTGTTTATAATAGTTAACTCATGCTGACGCAATGTAAATATGTTGATAACTGGCATTGCTAGCAGTATAAAATGAGATACGGCAACAAAATTAATTCAGTAACGTAATTAAATTTGTTGTCTGTTTATGTAAATCGCTAATGGCCTAACGCTGAGTTATCCTTTGTACATCATACATGTGTATCATCATTAATAGTTCCTAAAAGTAAATTAAAAAAGTGTCATAATATGTATATTTATTACTCAACAAAGATTTCATAGGCAACTATAGAACTTTTGAACTGAGTTTGAAGTAGAAATGAAGTCATGCATAACTTTTAATAGCATAATTGTGAAAGTGTGCACATGAGATTGCACATGAAATTGTCCACCAAGCACATGAAATTGGCAAAAAATTAGGTATACAAAAAGGCAAAGTGTTTTTGCATACTCGCAAACAATAAAAATATTTTTTGGGGTGTTAAATGGGTGTGAAATACTGACCGCAAATAATCGTCAACATGAATGATTTTTTTAATGTTTATTTTTACTTCGTTCATGGGAATGCAACAGATTAAAATTTTTTTAATTTTATTGTAGTATTCATCATATATAATTTTAGCTGGATTTCAGTAGTGTATATATGTAAGAGCCTAATACGGTTCAGTGAATGCATGAAACTTTGTTTGTTATACGATACAAAGCCAAATGCGCTTAGCTAACATCTCAGCAAATAAGCAATGCATACTGAAAATCTATATATAAATATCAGTGTCTTTTTGTCTTTTATTGTATGTTCATTTATAATAAGTATGCATTGTTTTAACATAACAATGCATAACTTACATGACTCTCTCATAAGCTTGATTGATATGATAAGCAAGAATATTACAATCAGTAGAGAGCTGTAGTAGAACTGAAACAGGCACAGTATAAATTACACAAATATATAAAAAGTACACAGAAATAAATGCAGTACGCAGAAATAAAAAAAACACCTTCATTTGAAACCGTCATTTTTATTACCCGTGCAAAATCGGGCAATCTGCTTGTTTTATATAAAGCGAGAGAGGCTGCTACCTATGTGTTAAAATTCACAACCATAAAAAATCTAAAGAAGTTAGACCAATATAAAGAAAAACATTTTTTATAATTAAAACACAAAATGAAATCAAAACTTTTGTTGATCACCAAAAAATACCAAATAGTAGATCCCTGGTCAAAGATTTTCAAAATCATACTGGCAAAACTGCTAGCAATTTCTTGTTAACTGTTTTTTTAATTATTCTTGACAAAGTTATTACTTGCGCTGTTTTAATTAAAAATGTTTACAGGTAAACGTTTGTTATTTTGCTATTTTTAATTTTGTTCCAAAAACTTTGCAATTATTTTTTATAGATTGCATTGTAACAAACTAATTTTAGATATCAATAGCGATAGGGCAATAAATTAATTATGGTGCTGTTGTTATTGTGATTCCTAATTTGAAGTAAACAGTTGTATGAGAATTATTCTATAGCGGGCCATTGACTACTTCTGCTGGAAAGCTTACCTACAGTTTTAATGTTTGAAAAACCGACTCATTTAACTTTTTGTTGGTCATAGTTGCTTGTTTTTCTAATAGTTACTTTAAAAAACTCTCACAGCATTGGTAAAATTTTCGTGCTATTTGAGATTTGTTTGCCAACATATTATCGCTTCTCAACCTTTGCCTGTCATACCTTGAGCCTGTAGTGTCTTGCTTATGATTATGTAACATCGCAGAACCACAAGTTAAATATAGAGAACAAAGAAACTTATTCAGTACTGCTGGTCATCTGTAATAACAAGATTATAACATTGGATGCTTTACACACCAAATCAAAGACAAATAAGATGTTTACTTCCATAAAATTTGTGCTATACAATTTACAAATATTCAATGAGTTTATTATTTTCCATTTACTCCGTTCTATAATATTATATTGGCACATGGCTTTATTGTTAATTAAAAACCAAGCAGATGCAGTGAGTGAGACATGTTTTTAATAAAATAGTAGCTTGTAAATTTCACAGACACTGCAAATAATTTGTCAATAATTTACCAAGGCGCGAGATTTTGAACTTCATTTGCAATATCACCCAGTTAGCCTCAAACAGAACAAATTGTATTTGTTTTGTATTAATGATACTCATGTTCACATTCACTTTAAATCGTATTGTTTTTACTATGCCAATCTTTTTAAGAAAATGCGTACTTATTTGCCAATATAAGTAGCTTTCAAAATGCATCAAATTACTGCTCAGGCGCCAAAGAGTAATGTTATATGTTTTAAATAGAGAAAATAAAGTGAACCACCTGTAATAATCAAGCCGGATCATATTTTCAAAATATTACATCTGAATTGATGTTGCACACAAAGATCACTGTTAACATAAACTATACAGACATAGATCAATGTTGTCAAATATTTCCCATGGAAACATCTTATTTGACATTCGCAAGAATTTTTTAAAGATTGCAGTGTAGCAAACTAATTTTAGATATCAATAGTGCAATAATTTACTTATTGTTCTATTGTTATTGTGATTGCTAATTTGAACTAATCAGTTTTATGAGAATTATTTTATAACTGGTCATTGACAACTTTGGTTGTAAATTTTATCTACAGTTTCAATGTTTGGAAAACCCATCTAATTTTACTTTGTGTTACTGATAGTTGCTCTTTTTTCCATAATTACTTTGAAAAAGTCTCACGGCATTAGTGAATATTTGATGCTGTTTGCGATTTGTCTGACCCAACATGTTATCGCTTCTCAATCTTTGCCTGTCATACCTTGAGCCTGTAGTGTCTTGCTTATGATTATGTAACATCGCAGAACCACAAGTTAAATATAGAGAACAAAGAAACTTATTCAGTACTGCTGGTCATCTGTAATAACAAGATTATAACATTGGATGCTTTACACACCAAATCAAAGACAAATAAGATGTTTACTTCCATAAAATTTGTGCTATACAATTTACAAATATTCAATGAGTTTATTATTTTCCATTTACTCCGTTCTATAATATTCTATTGGCACAAGGCTTTATTGTTAATTAAAAACCAAGCAGATGCAGTGAGTGAGACATGTTTTTAATAAAATAGTAGCTTGTAAATTTCACAGACACTGCAAATAATTTGTCAATAATTTACCAAGGCGCGAGATTTTGAACTTCATTTGCAATATCACCCAGTTAGCCTCAAACAGAACAAATTGTATTTGTTTTGTATTAATGATACTCATGTTCACATTCACTTTAAATCGTATTGTTTTTACTATGCCAATCTTTTTAAGAAAATGCGTACTTATTTGCCAATATAAGTAGCTTTCAAAATGCATCAAATTACTGCTCAGGCGCCAAAGAGTAATGTTATATGTTTTAAATAGAGAAAATAAAGTGAACCACCTGTAATAATCAAGCCGGATCATATTTTCAAAATATTACATCTGAATTGATGTTGCACACAAAGATCACTGTTAACATAAACTATACAGACATAGATCAATGTTGTCAAATATTTCCCATGGAAACATCTTATTTGACATTCGCAAGAATTTTTTAAAGATTGCAGTGTAGCAAACTAATTTTAGATATCAATAGTGCAATAATTTACTTATTGTTCTATTGTTATTGTGATTGCTAATTTGAACTAATCAGTTTTATGAGAATTATTTTATAACTGGTCATTGACAACTTTGGTTGTAAATTTTATCTACAGTTTCAATGTTTGGAAAACCCATCTAATTTTACTTTGTGTTACTGATAGTTGCTCTTTTTTCCATAATTACTTTGAAAAAGTCTCACGGCATTAGTGAATATTTGATGCTGTTTGCGATTTGTCTGACCCAACATGTTATCGCTTCTCAATCTTTGCCTGTCATACCTTGAGCCTGTATTGCCTTGCTTATGATTATGTAATATCGAAGAATCAGGAGTTAAATCTGGAGAACAAAGAAACTTATTCAGTACTGATGGTCATATACAATAACAAGATTATAACGTTTGATGCTTTATACACCAATCAAAGACAAATCAAATGTTTACTCTCATAAAGTTTGCTCTTGCTAGCATATACAATTTTACAAATATTTGATGAATTTAGTATTTTCTATCTACTTTGCTCTACAGTATTCTATTCTGCGCAAAGCTTTATGGTTAGCTAAAATGCAAGCAGACTCAGCAAGTGAGACATGTTGTAAATGCTATGGTGGCTTCAAAATCCCCAGACACTGCAAATAGTTTTTAAGAATCTACCCAGGTGCCAGGTTTTAAACTTTATTTGCAACATCACCTAGCTAGCCTCAAACAGGAAATATTACATTTGTTTTGGATTAATGATAGTCGTGCTCACGTTCATTTCAGATCACATGATTTTCACTAAGCCCACTTTTTAAGGAAATGCGTACATATTTGCCTATCTAAACAGCTTTTGCAGTGCATCAAATCACTGCATAGTTTCTGAAGAGTTATCACATGCATCTTAAATAGAAAAATTAAAATGAACAAAAGCTAACAATCAAGACAAATCATATTTTTAAAATATTTCATCTAAATTGATGTTGTTCCCATAGACTACTATTATCATACGCTATACTGACATAGGGCAATATTGTCAAATGATTTATTTGATAACATTATGAAAAACAAAACGTAATATGGAACACAAATTAATTCTTTAATTGGACTCTCGAATTTACAAAGAGTTTAACAGTTACATTTTAAAACAAATATGAAGGGTATTTCTTATAAAACCTTTTTCAATTTCTCAAGAGAAATTTAGTATTTTGACAATTTTAATGCAATTTAACCATGAGCAACTTATACCAGAAGAAAATTATGATAGTCAATAGAATTATATCACCCTAACTATAGAAGGTTTGAAGTCATGTATTTACTGATTTGCTTTAGTTTTTAATTTAAATTGCAATTGGAAAAAATCTTTTAAACCCAAAATGCATGATTCTCAAAGTTGATTGCTGGAACGTCACACTTTCAAAGTTTTTTTCTTTTGCATCACATTAGATAGTTCGGTTGATGTACCGGCTTGCACAGCAAGAACTTTAATAGTAAGTGATTATTGCAAAGTTGTTTTCTAGTGTCATTGTTTTTGTAATAATTTTTGTTTAATATCCGTCGTTTTGGTATACTTTCAGTGTTGGTAGAAAATTTCTTGAACCAAGTAAATATTATTACTTTCCACTTATTTTCTGCTAAACATTAAGCAGCAAGGGTCCAGGTAATCATGATGCAACATCAAACAGCAACAAGATCTATTAATAGAACAAAGGAAATTATGCAATACGGTTACTTGCAGGCAATAATAAGATCATATGGTTTGCGACTTTCACACGGCCTCTCATCCAGAGAAGAAATTTTTTCTTTAAATATATGCTCTCCATAACATACTACACTTAAAAATATTTAACGGTTTTAATTACAATGCTAATTTTATATGAAGCAAGAGAGGCTAATAATTGCTTATAAAATTCACAATAATAAAAAGTCTGCAGGAATGATACCAATTTGCAAAAATATTTCTGATAATTTAGACACGAAGTTAAACAAAAACTTGTGTTGAGCACCAATAATTACCAACTGGTAGATCCCTTGTTAAAAATTCGCACAAGCACACTTGCAAAATTGCCTGAAGATCCTTGTCAACTGTTTGTTATTACTGCTGACAAAGTTATTACTTTTGGTCTTTTACTCAAGGAAGGTCACAAGCCAAAACTCTTGTTTTTTCATT
Organism: Watersipora subatra; assembly: GCF_963576615.1. Classification (NCBI taxonomy): domain Eukaryota; kingdom Metazoa; phylum Bryozoa; class Gymnolaemata; order Cheilostomatida; family Watersiporidae; genus Watersipora; species Watersipora subatra. The sequence goes on from NC_088709.1 coordinate 18,873,516, forward strand.
TTGTAATTTTGTTTGAAAAACTACACAAGTCTTTTTAGAAATTGCATTGTAACAAAATAATTTTAGATATCAATAGCAATAGTGCAATAACCTACTTATTGTTCTATTGTGATTGCTAATTTGAATTAAACATTTTTTTAGAATTATTCTATAGCTGGCCATTTACTACCTTTGTTGGAAAGCTTACCTATAGTTTTAAAGATTGGAAAACTCATCTCACTTTACTTTGCGTAGCTCATACATGTATATAGCCACCCCTTTTTATTAATAATTGCTTTGAAAAACTCTCACAGCATTAATAAACTTTCTGCTCTGTTTGAGAGTTTTCTGAGCCAACATGTTTATGACTGTTGAAACTTTGCCTGTCATACATTGAACATGTCTTGTTCTGCTTATGATTATGTAATATTGAAGAAGGATCAATTAAACTTAGGGAACAAAGAGACTTATTCAATACTGCAATCAGTAAAGTTCAGCGCTGCTCTTGCACAATGACAAGATTATAACATTTTCTGCTTGTACACTAAATCAAAGACAAATAAGATCCTAAACTCTTATAAAGTTTGTGCTCAATAGCATAGACGCTTTACAAATATTAAATGAACTTAGCATTTTCTGTCTACGCAGTTCTATAATATTCTATTCTGTGCGCAGCTTTATGGTTAGCTAAAAACCAAGCAGATTCAGTGAGTGAGACATGTTATTAATGAAATGGTAGCTTGTAAATCTCACAGACACTGCAAATAATTTGTCGAAAATCTACCTAAGCACAAGATTTTAAACTTTATTTGCAACATCTGATGGTCATGCTCACTTTTATTTTATATCACATGGTTTCCACTATGCCCTTTTTTTAAAGACATGCGTACATATTTGCCAATCTAAACAGCTTTCACAATTCATCAACTTACTGCACAGTTGCCAAAGAATTATGCCATGCGTTTTGAATCGGAAAAGTAAAGTGAACAACAGTTAGCGGTAAAGACGAATCACCTTTTCAAAATATTTCATATTATTGGATGTTGCTCACATAGATGATTATTATCATAAACAATACTGACTTAGTAAAATATTGCCGAAGGTTTCACGTTGAAATGTTATACTTAAAAACTTATTAAATACTTAAAGAATTTGATAGTTACTGTCTATTTTTATTTTTAAAAACTTCAATATGAATTAAAAGCCAAACAGGCATAGCAAGTGAAATGTGTTTGACAGGTTGTATTTCGTTTCACAGATTCTGAAGATAAATAATTCTGGCAAATACCTACTTAGCGGACAGCAAATCACCTTTAGTTGCAAAATTGTCTTTTAGCTGTACACAAATTATATTATATTTGTATTGCATTAGTGTTGTTGTCTTGTGTATCTGTGCCAATTATAGGGTCAATAGTTTCTATCATGCAAATATTTGAAAAAAAATAAATATTTTTTAATACACCTAATAATTTCCGTACAAGAATTGGTAAAAATCCCAAACTAATAGGTTCAATGTCATACACACCCATGATAATAATTCCAAAACCGAAATGAGGATATATTATCGCAATGCTATTTCTATTATTTGGTTAAACTAATGTTTGCAAAATTAATCGTTGAAACAACAAACACACCTCTAATTTCTCAATGTTTCATGAATTTTTTATGGATGAAAGTATACTTAATTTATTCATTAATATTCTAAAAGTAATGGTTGTATTTTAATTAACGGTTTTGATAATATTCGTAGTTATTGAAACAGCATTGATAAATTTTATGACTGTATGTACAGTTATGATATTTGCTTTATGTTTTTAAATCAATGGCCATACAAGCAAATTTTCATGAACTGATATTTTTACCATCAATTTGGGAACATCTTATTACAAATGTTTTGAGATTGGTGGCGACTAATTGTGCTCTTATAATCATTGTGTAATGTTCCAAACTAATGGTTGTAATATAATAAGTATTTGTTGTGGTATTCATCTTTCCAAATTAGAGATATTTTATTCTTTGTCATCAAATGTAACAACAAACTGAAGGAAACTTTTTGTAACATCCTTGATATGAATTAATACTATTTATGCACCAGTAAATTTTGACAATTATTTCAAACCAATGGTTAAAAGATCATGCAAACTCGTGGTTATATTTGAAGCCTCAAATTAGCAACAACATAGCACAATGGCGTTGAGATGCTATATCACTCAAACTGCTTTTGTAATAATTGCTCAATATCCCCAAGCAAATGGTTAAAAAATCATACAAGCTTTGTGGAGATAATGAAGCGAGCAATAGGGACATTTTATTACAGATACTTTGAGCTGTTGTACGACTGTGAGCGGAGTTGCATATTGGCCAACTTCCCAGAATAGTTACATAATTATAAACACTGGTGGTGGTATTTTAGCATCTATTTGGGGACATCTTGTCACAATAGCTATGAGATGCTTGATCACTGTGTGTAGATTGGTAATAATTGATCAATTTTTCAAACTAATAAAAGCAAAATCATTCACAGTTGCAATATTAGTTTTAGCACAAAATTGGTGAAGTCGTCTCACACATTCGCTTTAAGATGGTTGGCGAATAAGTGTGCACTTACAATTATAGATAAATTTTTTCAAGCTAATGGTTCAAATATAACTAAAACTTCTTGTGATATTTGTGCTATTAAATTAGAGAGATTTTCCCACAGCCCAGATGCTTTGAAATGATTAGTGACTGTAAGTGAACTTACAAAAAATTGTAAAGTCATATGCATATGTGATAATAGTTCTGTGATCAAATTGAGACATCTTGGCATGATGAATTTACATGGTTTAAAACTGCACATTATTTGATCATAATTGGTTAATGCGACCATACAAATATTTAAAATAGCGTAAACATGTCTGAGATATTTGGCTGTCAAATAACGGCCATCTTACAGCAACGGTTTTTTGATTGTTCATGACTGTGATTTCACACATAATAATTGTTCTATGTCCCCAAATATATGGTTAAAATATCATACACACCTGTGAGAATAATTTTACCATCAAATTGGGGACATATTGCTGCAATGGTGTTGACATTGTCTATGACTGACTGTGTTCTTTTGTTCTAATTGGTCAATGTGCTCAGAAAACTGCTTAAAAAGCATATTCATTGGAGTTGATATTTTGGCATTAAATTTGGAACATCGAGCAACAATGGTATTAGGAATGATGATGACTGTGATTTCAAATAAAATAATCAGTCAATGTCCCCAAATTAATGGTTAAAATATCATACACACCTGTGAGAATAATTTTACCATCAAATTGGGGACATATGGTTGCAATGGTGTTGACATATTCTATGACTGACTTTGTTCTTTTGTTATAATTGATCAATGTGCTCAGGAAACTGCTTAAGAAGCATAATTATTGGGATTGATATTTTGGCATTAAATTTGGATCATCGAGCAGCAATGGTATTAGGAATGAAGATGACTGTGATTTCAAATAAAATAATCAGTCAATGTCCCCAAATCAATGGTTAAAATATCATACACACCTGTGAGAATAATTTTACCATCAAATTGGGGACATATGGTTGCAATGGTGTTGACATATTCTATGACTGACTGTGTTCTTTTGTTATAATTGATCAATGTGCTCAGGAAACTGCTTAAGAAGCATAATTATTGGAATTGATATTTTGGCATTAAATTTGGAACATCGAGCAGCAATGGTATTAGGAATGATGATGACTGTGATTTCAAATAAAATAATCAGTCAATGTCCCCAAATCAATGGTTAAAATATCATACACACCTGTGAGAATAATTTTACCATCAAATTGGGGACATATTGTTGCAATCGTGTTGACATTGTCTATGACTGACTGTGTTCTTCTGTTTTAATTGGTCAATGTGCTCAAAAACTTCTTAAAAAGCACATTCATTGGAGTTGATATTTTGGCATTAAATTTGGAACATCGAGCAGCAATGGTATTAGGAATGATGATGACTGTGATTTCAAATAAAATAATTAGTCAATGTCCCCAAATCAATGGTTAAAATATCATACACACCTGTGAGAATAATTTTACCTTCAAATTGGGGACATATTCTTGCAATGGTGTTGACATTGTCTATGACTGACTGTGTTCTTCTGTTTTAATTGGTCAATGTGCTCAGGAAACTGCTTAAGAAGCATAAATATTGGAATTGATATTTTGGCATTAAATTTGGAACATCGAGCAGCAATGGTATTAGAAATGATGATGACTGTGATTTCAAATAAAATAATCAGTCAATGTCCCCAAATCAATGGTTAAAATATCATACACACCTGTGAGAATAATTTTACCATCAAATTGGGGACATATTGTTGCAATGGTGTTGACATTGTCTATGACTGACTGTGTTCTTCTGTTTTAATTGGTCAATGTGCTCAGAAACTTCTTAAAAAGCACATTCATTGGAGTTGATATTTTGGCATTAAATTTGGAACATCGAGCAGCAATGGTATTAGGAATGATGATGACTGTGATTTCAAATAAAATAATTAGTTAATGTCCCCAAATCAATGGTTAAAATATCATACACACCTGTGAGAATAATTTTACCATCAAATTGGGGACATATTGTTGCAATGGTGTTGACATTGTCTATGACTGACTGTGTTCTTCTGTTTTAATTGGTCAATGTGCTCAGAAACTTCTTAAAAAGCACATTCATTGGAGTTGATATTTTGGCATTAAATTTGGAACATCGAGCAGCAATGGTATTAGGAATGATGATGACTGTGATTTCAAATAAAATAATCAGTCAATGTCCCCAAATCAATGGTTAAAATATCATACACACCTGTGAGAATAATTTTACCATCAAATTGAGGACATATTGTTGCAATGGTGTTGACATATTCTATGACTGACTGAGTTATTGTGTTGTAATTGGTCAATGTGCTCAGGAAACTGCTTAAGAAGCATATTTATTGGGATTGATATTTTGGCATTAAATTTGGAACATTGAGCAGCAATGGTATTAGGAATGATGATGACTGTGATTTCAAATAAAATAATTAGTCAATGTCCCCAAATCAATGGTTAAAATATCATACACACCTGTGAGAATAATTTTACCATCAAATTGGGGACATATTGTGGCAATGGTGTTGACATTGTCTATGACTGACTGTGTTCTTCTGTTTTAATTGGTCAATGTGCTCAGAAACTTCTTAAAAAGCACATTCATTGGAGTTGATATTTTGGCATTAAATTTGGAACATCGAGCAGCAATGGTATTAGGAATGATGATGACTGTGATTTCAAATAAAATAATCAGTCAATGTCCCCAAATCAATGGTTAAAATATCATACACACCTGTGAGAATAATTTTACCATCAAATTGAGGACATATTGTTGCAATGGTGTTGACATATTCTATGACTGACTGAGTTATTGTGTTGTAATTGGTCAATGTGCTCAGGAAACTGCTTAAGAAGCATATTTATTGGGATTGATATTTTGGCATTAAATTTGGAACATTGAGCAGCAATGGTATTAGGAATGATGATGACTGTGATTTCAAATAAAATAATTAGTCAATGTCCCCAAATCAATGGTTAAAATATCATACACACCTGTGAGAATAATTTTACCATCAAATTGGGGACATATTGTGGCAATGGTGTTGACATTGTCTATGACTGACTGTGTTCTTCTGTTTTAATTGGTCAATGTGCTCAAAAAACTTCTTAAAAAGCACATTCATTGGAGTTGATATTTTGGCATTAAATTTGGAACGTCGAGCAGCAATGGTATTAGGAATGATGATGACTGTGATTTCAAATAAAATAATCAGTCAATGTCCCCAAATCAATGGTTAAAATATCATACACACCTGTGAGAATAATTTTACCATCAAATTGGGGACATATTGTTGCAATGGTGTTGACATTGTCTATGACTGACTGTGTTCTTCTGTTTTAATTGGTCAATGTGCTCAGAAAACTTCTTAAAAAGCACATTCATTGGAGTTGATATTTTGGCATTAAAATTGGAACATCGAGCAGCAATGGTATTAGGAATGATGATGACTGTGATATCAAATAAAATAATCAGTAAGTGTCCCAAAATCAATGGTAAAAATATCATACACACCTGCGATAATTTTTCTACAACCAATATTGGGATATATTTTCATGATAATATTTCTACTAATTTGTTAAACTAATGGTTACAAACTTGCTGATTAAAATACCAAACATTCCCTTGTGTTCATATTGACCCCTAAATAGTTGATGGTGAAAAGTACAGACTCCCTATTTGACTAGCATTGAGCGAATTTATGATATCGTGTGCACTTCTAATAGTTTGTCAATTGTACCTAAATAACTAATATACCTGTATACTAATACAAACACACTTTTCTTTTATGTTTACATCATACATCAGAAAAATTGTATGACAACATATTTGAGACTATCTTTGACGGTTTGCAGTTACAATAACTGGCCAAGTACTTCAAAAAACATTGACTGTAGTATCATACATAATTTGAATGACGTACACGCCTTCAAATGGAACAAAGTTTATTTCAATAGTACCGAGATAGCTCAAATCAGTGTGTGCAGTGATAGTATTTATTTAACACTCCCAAGCTAATGGTTAAAATATTTTGCATACTTTTGGTCATATCTGCACTAAAAGTTCAGTCAATCTTGTTATTAAATATTTGAATAGATTACAATTAAATGTATGGTTTTTGCAAAGATAGGCAACTCAATATATTTTTAAGAAAGTGTAATAGAAGGCAAATTTTTGGTACGGATAACACGTTTTATTAAACATAATGATATTTTTATAAGGTAAAAGTTATTGGGCTTACATTAGGCATATTGGAGATACCAATGCTTCATTTCCAAAGCTTGATTCTAATATGTCTCCGCCTATGCTTGGCTTTTCATGCATGGCTTACAAACAGAAGAATTGCACAAAAGTTTAAATTAAAAGTGGTAATCATCGTGTGCAACCAAACAGAAAAGTATGACTAAAATTAACTGTATCCAAATTTATTTGGCTTCCTGATTTAAAAAAACTTACTCACGTTTGCTTGCCTGGTTATTTTTACTTTTTTAAAAAAAAGTTAACTCATGATCGCGCAATGTAAATTTTCTGATAGCTGCTTTTGGTAGTGATAAAATGAGATGTAGCAAAATACTTTATCGATTATAGTAATTAAATTTCTTGCCTATTCAGGGCTTAAGAGTTCTATGAAAACTATGTTAAAATGTTTACCTTGAACATACTCGCGTTAAATGTTGAAAAGTCTTAAATCTAGATAGACATCAGCCTGCAACCCAGGCCTGCCTGTTTGCAATTCAAAACCTTAACTTGAACAGATCACCGTAAATTCTGTGAAGCACTTGATTACACTGAATTTATCACTAAACATAAAAAGTCTAAGGTCGATTCAACCTTTGCGCATCATACATATGTAGAATTAGTACTTTAAATAGGTTTAATAAAGAACTATTAAACTTCTAAGTTGACATTTGGGGAAAAATTTAGTGATGGATAACTTTTACAAGTACATTTACGAAAGTGTGGGAAAAGTATCACATACCGACAACTCCAAAATGGTTGAAAAAAACAAAAATAAGCCAGAGTTATCTTCTCTACGCAAAAGTCCCCGTTTAATAGATAAAAAATTCATACATGTGTGTGATGTGATGTCCCCAAAGTTAGTGTTAAATTCTCATGAGCTATAACTGAAAAACGGATAAGTTGACAGCTCCAAAAATCAGTGCATTTGTAAACCCAACAAAAACTGTTTTAATATGTTATTTTTTAAAGCTCTTAATGATAGATGAAAAATGTCCTCAAAGTGATGGTAAAAATATCGCGTCCCCAATTGCATGCGTTTACAAGACTGGGTGTGCGTGCGTGTGTGTGCGTGTGTGTGTGTCTGTGTCCAGCTTTACCCATTAAATATTGAATTTTAAATTTTTGATTTTTGATGGATTTGAGCTAACAGAGATTGCAATTACCGTTCTACCGCTGAGCTATATAAGGCGTATAGATCAAAGGCATTATCATGTACCATATAGGTTATGCACACGCTATATGACGTATTAGTTGAAACTATAAATTGTATTAATTCTATGAAACACAATGCTTGCTTTTCTGAGTTTGTTGGACTGGTATTATTGGTTTTTGTAAGGTTCAATCGTTGTATTCACGATCAAGGCCAATTATTTTGCGTGTTCGGTTGTTCGCGTGTTTGCATTTTCGCAGGTTTGCGTTTTTGTATGTTTGTTTGTGTGTGTTTGTGCATGCGTGCGTGCATGCGTGTGCGTGTGCATGTGCGTGTGCGAGCGTGCGCACGTGCGTGTGTGTGTGTGTGTGTGTGTGTGTGTGTGTGTGTGTGTAAAAACAGGTTATGGTTCCAGCAGAAGCTATCCATCACAACTTGGAACATGATGATACTGGTACCTCTCGATACTGGTACAAATGTAAAATTGAGTTATCGTATTGTCTTGGTCTGACCGAACAGAAAGAAAATGTTAAGGTTCTTGTTACAAAAATAGTAACAATATTTTTCTGTATAAAAAAATTGGCCTTGACTGTCATATAGCAATTTAACCTGAAAAAAGCTAAAAATAGAAGTTCAAGCAAACTTAAAAAAGCATTGTGTTTTGTAGAGTCAACAATAGTTTCAATCATACGATCAATCAATGATACGTCATTTAGCATGTGCATATGCTATACAGTAAATAATGTCGTTGATTAGTACGCCTTGTATTGCTGAGTGTTAGAGTGTGTGGATTTGAAATTACATTTACAATATCCGCCAGTTCAAATCCATCAAAATGCGAAACTTTAACTCCAAGATTTGAATAGCTATAGCTGAACGTACACAGCTACAGAAACACACCCAAACTTCAAGACATATATAGAGATGCATATGTAATTACAAGTGTATATACATGTACATGTACATAGATGCTTTTAATTAGTGTGAAGAATAGCTACTAGATACTTGCAGCTTTGAAGATTTAGTGCATCCTCTCATCAGGTTGATGTTTAAAATAAAATTTAGAGAGCTATTTTTATAGTTATTGTTAGCTAACTTGAACTACAACGTAAGACCAATAGCAACACTGCTTTCTTAGTAAAATTTAGAAACCATTAGCAACAGCTGAACAAACATGAAATGAAATTTGCAGTGTTTCAGAAAAAAGCACAAGCACTTTACCAGGACACAGACACACATGGTTCTTTAGCATGAATTAAGGAAAGTTTAAAACCTTCAGAAAAAAAGGAACAGGTCAACTTCTAGACCCAGACGGGAGTGCAGTGCTGAAAAACAAAAAAGCTATTAGTGTACTACGCTGTACACTTTGTCGAGCTGCTAAATACTCATGGAACTGTATATAAAGATTCATTTGCACAACTCCTATTGATCATTTCAGGCAAAAATCACTAACATATCCTAGATTTTCAGAAAACTTTAAAGAGCAAGCTTGTCTACAGAAATTAATAAGACACCTGGTTATCCTGGTATTCCTGGTCAGCATTGAATACATGGTAGACTACAATGGCAAAAACTGATGCATTGTACAATTGTACATATCTGGAAAATCAAAGCTAGTACTTACGAGCTTGTAAGATGCAAACATTTTCCCAGTGTTCATACGAGACATCAGGAAATAATATGGCTATTATAGAAGAATTTTTCTTTTGTACATTGAAGGTAAGACCGTAGCCCTTACCATCTTTAGTTAATTATATTAGATATGCCATCAGGTCCTACAAGGGACTTGAAGCGAAGTTAAAAAACTAGTAGTTTTTTAGTATAATTATTTAATATTACAAATTTGTTTTATAAGTGCGTATCAAAACCCTTAAACATCATAACTATGCTCTTCAGTTTTTTTTCAAATTTAGGAAAAACATATTCACAATATATAATCATTCAAGAATGTCTGTCAGGGAGTGTGCATACAGAAAATACATAGTGCAGATCGTTTAAACCTCTCCGTTTTAAAACCAGATTACATACCACACAAAAATTTGTTCTAGAGATGTTATTTGCTGATGATAGCGCATCAGTTGCTGCGGTTGACATACAGCTACTTCTATACAACTTTATTAGGTCTGCATGTCTGCTTAGACTAAAGATTAATATTAAAAAAGCAGAGTATGTGTATCAATCAATCAAAATTCCTCTTCATTTTTCTGAATTCAAAGACATCTTTATCAACAAAGAATTACTAGTTCCAGCCACACATTTTACTTGCCTTGTAAACATTGTATATAACTTGTTTGGCATGGGCAAATTATTGGCAAACCCAGTGCTATTTTTAGCAAGCTCCAATCATAAACAAGTAGATGTAATTAAAATTGGTAAGTCTCATTTCAGCTCATATCGCAGTTCATATGCTCAAAATGGTTTATTGCCGCATATGGCTTATCCACGAAATCGGTCGAGGTTCATGGTCACCTGATATCGTCGATGGGCATTCTGCAACGTATATGGTCAAGTTGTCCCAAACGATCCTGCAGCCACTGGAAATGTGCGTTTTATCTCTATGTCTATGCTGGGCCGTAAATTTCTTTGTTAGGTGCTCTGTTGTATTTAGACAGCACAGCTTTCGGAGAGATAAATTTTTATTCTTTCACTTGACAACTCTTCAGCACTAATAACTTAAACATAACGCTACGCTAGATAACTAAATTACTAAGCTCCATAGATTTTGACTCATAGAAACACTCAAAGAACTTGTAGAGTGTGGTCGTGTCAGGAGAAGCAGAATGAGAAAAGGTCTGAACTGTACTGTACCATCTGTAATATTTGTTACATTTACTGTATTTATTATTATCTGTTATTAATGTATCTAATACAATAAACAAATAACTGTTCTTGTAGTTAAAAGTGGTTTATTCAATCTTGATTTATAATAATGGATGGGGGTTTATTTGGTAACATTTGGTGAATGATAAACTACACGGTGGTTCAGCAAGACCCATTGCTGGCTTTATATTTTTTAAGCATTCATCATGACCTACCACACTGTCGAAAAGTTTGACAGTGATGCAGTTTCATCATTATACCATGTGTAGCGTGATTATGAGTTTCATGATTCTTGCTTAGCTGTTTCCATGCAGTGTACGTTTCAAGAAAAGATGCAGAGTAAGAGCAAAAAAGCCCAGAAGAGTCTCCATAGATATAAGAATGCAATTGACAACCACTTTTAATGGTGAGAGCTGGTGCAAAGGAAGCACTATTATTAAATCAATGTGCTGTGGTGTGCTTTCTATTATTGTTCGTATTTTTGAATTACCAATATTGATTTTCATATTATAGATACTTCAGCTTGTGATATGGAAATTGGTGATTGCAGTAGGGATGATGCCATAACAGACTCATGCTGCATAGGTATTAAAGACCTAGCACACCTACCACAGGAGTTATCAGAATCAAGTGAATCAATTGGTTGCAGGCTCAATTAACCACACGCTTATACCCATTTAGCACAACCTATTCAAGGTGGTTGTGCCAATGGATCAGTACAACGACATGATGATGAAAACAGTCAAAGTTAAATCAAATCAAGTGCTGCCTTCTCTTCAAATAGAATATCTTCATAACTACATGTGGTGTCTGGAACAACTTGGTATGGACAGTCTTGGTCTATAGCCAATGAAGCTGGCCAAGTTTGGTGGCATTTGTGCATGGCTGGCTGTTTGTATTGCCAAAAATCTTAGACCTAAGGTCATTTGACTAAACAAGTTTGAATCTACCGCTATAATGAGCCTGCTGCAATCTGATTGGTTTTTTTTATATAGTCTGAGGGGGTCTTAAAATGAATATTTGTTTCCGTATACATCATATAATCGATTTATATTTATGTTTAACTATCACACTGGTTGTACTATCTAATGTGCTTTTGCTATTGTACATGTAGATGAAACTATTTTGACCAGACTGAAAATTTTTAGACACTGTAAAAAGACTTACATCTATACCCAGAAAGGGAATTGGGATCTACACAGAGAAGATATAGGGAGATTGTTTGCAGATAGGATAAAAGCACAAAAATGAGAGTTGGTGAGCATAGCTTTGTTATTCTGTTATTTGAGATGATCATGAATATATTGAATATATATCCCAAATTCAGAAGATAATAAAAAGCAATTATGTTTTTCAGTTTTCATAAAATTAAACAGATAATCGTCAGCCTGCCATTCATCAGGTTTGCTCAGACTGCAATGGAACCGTGTTTTGTCCACCTAGTAGATATAATATGGTTAGAATTATTTCTTTTGAATGTATGTTTTCAACTGAATTGAGTAGTTATACAAACATAGGTTAGCTCTACTATTAGCATAAGCTACCTTGGGTTACGTGTGCTAGCATAGGCTACCCTGGGTTACCTGTACTAGCACAGGCTACCGTGGGTGATCTGTACTAGCATAGGCTGCCGTGGGTGATCTGTACTAGCATAGGCTACTATGGGTTACCTTTACTAGCATAGACTACCCTGGGTTACCTGTACTAGCATAGGCTACCATGGGTTACATGTACTAGTATAGACTGCCCTGGGTGACCTGCACTAGCATAGGCTGCCCTGGGTGACCTGTACTAGCATAAGCTACCCTAGGTTATTTGTACAAGCATAGGCTACTTTGGGTAACCTGTACAAGCATTGAAATGTTTGGATGCACCCAACGCTATTATATGATGTTTCTTTGTTAAAAATTTTGATGTACAAAAATGTTCTTTGCATTCTAACAGTATATGTTCCAAGCTGGGCTAGTGTCTGGTAATTCAAAGAGGAAGCCAATTTTCATTCATTTTTTTTAATTTGATTCTCGTCATTGATTTTAGTGTTTCATCAGGAATTGAGGAGCCGAGTCAGTTTTTCATTTCTACTAGTGACGTTGAAGAGCAGATCACACGTATAAAGAACAGCAAACATAATTCGGTAAGTTTAGGGTCGTGAGAACTATCTAGCAACTTCAATAGTCTTACTTGCAGCCAAGTTTCCAAACCATGGTGATTAAAAACAATATAATCACAATTCAGTTGAGATGCATTTTTGATATCACATACCTTATAAAGACCCAGCATAGGTACCCATAGGTATAGCAGAATCAAGGGAACTGATTGTTTGCAGGCTTAATTAACCCCATCCACAAACTCATCTAGCAAGGTGGCTGTGCCATTGAATAACCAATCAGTGCACTGAATTGATAGTGCTGCCATCCACCCAAATTCAAATATCTTACTAAGTTTGATGAGTAAAATGTAGAATATCTTGAAAACTATATGGAATATTTTGACAAGAAAAGTGCTGGGCAGTCCTAGTTTATAGCCAATGAACCTGGCCAATTTTGGTAAGCAGGCTAACAAATTTACACTTAGGTGTTGTTATTGCTAAAAATCTAAGAGCTGGTGGATGCCATTTGACTCAACAGTTTTAATCAACCACCATAATGAGCCTGCTGCAACATGATTGGCACTTTTGTCTTCATAGACCACAATTACCTAGGTCGTTATTAAAGGTCTTCAATAGATGTGGTGATAGAAGGCTCGTCTGCCAAAGTAAAAGCATTTTCCAAGAAGGATGAGACTGGTTGTTTGCTAGCTAACTGCCGCCATTGTTTCCTGCTGAAGGGATTAGATATTACTAGAGGAAGATATATGCATATCCATACACTGTGCAGGTATCTGTGGTTGATCATAATACCTCATCATCGGTCCATTCAACCTTGTTTTTATTGTCGCAGAAAACATTCACAAGCCTCCTTAAAATCTACAACCTCTTTTCTGGCAATAGGAGTGTTTTATCTACTTGTTACAAAAGTCTTTCTATTGCAGAAATCTTAAATAGGTTTTGCTATGATGCTCGCTCCATAAAGCTAATGTGTTGTGTTTTTAGAGAGATTGTCAAGGTGCAAAATTCATTGCCCTTGATACAATGTGCAAATACTGGCTTTGGCTAGAGTGGCTGGATGGGCTACCAGAGCAGCAGTGCCCATTCCTTAGTATCATGCATGCCAAGGTTCACCATTGGAGTTGTCAGTAATCTGTCTAATGACTATTATAGTAATCATTCAACTACTTAATTTTAAGTTTCGTATTACCTAAATTTTCATTTTTTGCTTTTTTTCAGATGAAAGGGAGTGGAAGAGTCACTGTAGGAACAGGATTAAGTATTGGGAAAACCACAGAACTTGGTAATAGCTACATGTCCCAATTGGAAAATGTAACAAAGACACATGACATCAGATGGTGAGTTTATTCAGTGATTACTATTATGATGGTGAGTTGATTCACTATTTTATATATTGTCAATTGGAATATTCTTTAGTCTGAAGGCCTATCGGGTAAGTTATTAGCTTTGCATTTGAGAATTTTGAATGTACTGTACCACTGTGAAATGTTTTATAACTTGGTTAATGACAATACACATTGGTAACTTTGGCACCTATCTAAATCATAACAATGAAAGCTCTATAATCTCACAAGTGCCAACTTGTTGATGATATGACTTCCCAATTTATTCTCTTGTTTCAAGGTAGACGGAGACGCTTGGAGCAAGGAGCAGCTTTTTGGAATCTTTGAAAGTTTGTCAATCTGCCCAAACAGATATTTACATCTCTTTCCAAAGTGTGTATAAACAAGAGTCAGGAGACAAAATCATACTGTTCCGCAGGTTCAATTTGTTTAAACTATTGACAAAAAGTCAAACTTTTTCAATAAATAATTGGCTTTATTGCAAAACTGGAGTTATACAACAAGTGAAGAATTATAGTGCCTTGCGCGTTTCGTTTCAGGCCAAGAAACAACTACCCATTCTAGAGGCACAAGTGGATGCATACTGCCACTCATTTGGGTTAATCTATGCTGAACTTGAGGCCAGGGCAATCTTTGTTGCCAAGCCTCCACCAAGTGAGTTTTTTACTTATACTATTTCCGCATGCTTAGAGGATAAATGATTGTTTTTCTGTGTCAATTAGCAGTGGATGATTTGTATTTCATGATAATGCTCATAATAACATAAGTATAATGAAGCTCTGATGCAAAGATGAAATTTTGAGATTTATGCTGTATGGTGAAAGATGATCATTGTAGTTTATATTAAAAATGAGCTGTGCCTTCCGGCATTTCCCGGGTATTAAAAATCTTCTTATAAACAATAAGAAGTGATGAGAGTTGCTTTCCACTTTGCTATTAGCCTGGCACATTGCCAATGGAAAATTCCATTAAGCTTGCTAATAATCGCTAAGTTTTTAATGACAATACACCATGACGTTGCGTCAGCATTGTCCAGCTACAGCTATTTTAATGATAGCTATAGCCGGAATGACACACATACATACTTTTGAGAAAACTATATATATAGATATATGATTAAAATGTTGTGATTGTTATATTGTATTATTTTTCAGATTCAGATGACGTACAAGGTGTCTTAGAAGACCTAAGAGTCAATATCCTGCGTCAAGAAGATGTTCTTAAGAAATCAGGTAGGTTTGTCAGGTGATCTCTTTGAAAAAACTATCACAGTTGAAAGGTTTTTTATGTACAGTCAAACATGGATAACTCGAACTTCACGGGACCGAGCAAAAGTGTTCGAATTATCAGAGCGTCCAAGTTACTAGAGCGCTGTCACAAGTCCATGTATTTACTTATTTATTAGTAGATACATGTACATATACAAACTATAATAGAAATCAAAAGCACAAATGGCTTGTTTCAAATTAAATGCTTCTAATGTAAAGTTTAAAACGTTTTTATCAAAAAGTATAGAGATTTTTTTATCACTTGAGATTGGTTTGTTGTTTGAGGTGATGTTATTGCCAGGACGTTTTTTACATTGACATTGGCAAAACTTGATCGTTGTTGAAATGCTCAAAAGAAAAGACATCTTTTTCTTGTGAGCGTTTTACCCACGATCAATTTTGCCAATTTTTCTTGAAGTTTATGCAAAGACTACTTCACTTCACCTCGCTTCCGAAGGTTGATCGCTAAGCGGATGTTAGGTATAAATCAAATTTCACCAAACCTTTAAAAAAGTCGTTGACAAAATATTTTGCCGATGGTGGTAATAACGACGCTTATGAATTACGAAAAGTTGAGATTTACCTCTATGGCTTGGAATAAAGTGACTTTCTAAAGCGATAACAACCGTTTCGGTAGCCGTTGGGTAAAAAACAGTTCGAGTTATCAGTGTTGAGTTCGAGTTATCTATAGCAATTTATCATTACGTAGAAACGGACCAAAGAAACCATTCGAATTAACCATGTGTTTGAGCTATCCGTGGGCGAGTTATCCATGTTTGACTGTATTGTTATATCGAAAATGTCATTGCTGTTTATATTAACAGAGGGTGAAAAAGCTGCGCAGAAATTAAGAGCGCGTCGGCAAGCAAACCATGACAGCTATAAAAAAGGCTTTAGAGTACAGCAACCTCCATCCAGAACCAACAACAGAAAAGCAGCAAAGCTGTTTGAAGTCAGGGTTGTTTCCATGGTCAGTTGTTCGTGGAGGTAAGTTTTTTCATGAAATATCAATTACCTGCAACAAATCTAGACATTCCTTGTTCAACCCTTACACATGAAGACCCTAAATGAACAGGCCATTTTGAGGTCACTTTTAATGTTTTAGATATAACCCACTCACACGATGTTCTTAAGGCATTAGAGAGCTATCAATTGTGGCAGAGAACTCTAGAAGAAATCTTGATCCTAGAGCAGGAAAGGCAAACGATGATAAGAACAATATGTGAGTTTATTATCCGTGTTTTAGATGCTTAATATACATGATACTGTAGCAATAAAGATATCTCAGTTGTTTTTGCAGGTCCATTCTATAACAAAAAATCTGCAACATCACTTTGAAACACAATATACTATTTTCAGTATTGAGTTAAGCTCTGAGTTCCAATTTTTGGCTAATTTGGTCCTTTTCTTTTTCAGTTCAGCAACTGGATACATGCAATGGTCAAAAAATCATCTGTTTTCTTCTCTGAGGAAGTTAAGGTACGTACTATTAAATTTGGGAAGAACAGTATCGCAATTTGATCAAGCTGTTGCCAATCACTGTTTGCCAGGCAGCAACAATATTTCATATAGCAGAAAATGATAGATTGAAGAAACATTCAGCATTATTTAAAGCCATGAATAATGATTTACCTGGCTAGATCAAGAAAACTCAACTTGTCTATTTCATTCTTGGAATTATTTTATTGTCAGGGTATGCAACTAGCAGTGTCACTATGCCAGGACTTAGATATATCTGATGATTAGGAGGACGACCATGACTCTGACGGCACTGTTTATGGGGAATATTATGCCATGATCTACATGTATGACCACTTTTTGAAAATCATTGTTCTGTTTGTATGTACGATTCTGATTTAGCTTGCTTTTCACATGAAGAGTTTATCATTATTATTCATTTTTCTCGCATTTTTTATTAAATAGTTTCTTACATACGTCGAAGTATCAGACCATGTTAGACAAGGAACTATATTATGTAAAACACATGAGATTGATGCAATTATCAATTATTTTAATTTAGTTGTATTCAAATTCACGACAAAAAAACAAAAACTTTAGAATTAGATAACAGACTTTGCTCCAACATAAAAAAGCAGCTTCTGATGCTATTACGTTTTGGACTGTTCCTGAAGAGTTTTCAAATCATCTGTGTACAGGTTTTAAAGTTTTCTGATCTAGTCTTAAACCAACTATTTTGGCAAACCTGAAAATAAAGTGTCAGATTTAGACATTAGCTATTTTGCATCAGAATATAGATCTGATGATTGTAACAATTGGTGTTTTTAACCATGCTCATTATTAAAAATTATGATAGCAACAACAAAAACAATGAAATCATTCATTAATATTGATGCAATTTAGTCAATATTACCATTTTGTGACAAATATTTAACTGTTCACTTTTCATTATGAATTCATGAAATCAAAAACCTTGTATGTCAAACTGACTGCCTATTAGAGGCAGCAACTAATCAGAGAGTGGCGCTGTAATTTTCAACCCTTCCCTATTAGTGGAATTTTTTCAAAGGTCGAGTTTATATAGAAGTGAGATTCAAATAAAAGTTTTACAATGTTTCATGCTAAACTGGAACATTCAGGCATGTATATGCATAGTTGAACAGTTACATTGACATGTATCTGTTCCATAATGCCTCATTAACATGGTACTTCAACAAGACAATACTTTTGTTTCTGTTGAGTGTCTATTAGCAGTGGCTTCAGCAGTACATTCATAAAAATATTACATCTATACTCCAGACAGAAAGAACAGTCAATACACAGTGTGTATGTGTTGAATCCCTTCCTGACAGCGTATAGTATAAGTCATTTTCTTAAATGCTCACACAAACAGATTCGTTTTAACTAGATCATTTGAAAATCTGCAATCAAGAAGATGACTCATTTAAAAGTATTTACACAGATCAATGATACTGGTAAATACAGATGAAATACAGTGCAGTTTGCGTAGTCAGGTCCCTTTAGGCCTGAGCTCTTGGCATCAATAAGACAGAATAGCCCAATAACGGAAATTTCTAGTTGACCCATAACGACATCTGTAATGACTCGTGTACACAGGCGCATACATACACTACATGAATTTGTTATGTTGTACTATATTGTCTTGCAATGAGTTAGTGTGTGAGCCGCATTAAACTGAATTATGTACATATACATATATAATAGTGAATCATCTGGTGAATTGAAACATTTGGGTCACATGAGCTAGCGTTAAACCGTAGTTACTGGTACATATACATACATGTGTACATGTGTACATGTATATCAAATTTATGTCACTTTTTAGAAACCAAGAGTTTTTCTTTAATGAGTGTTGTATTCTTTACAATAGAATGTTGACGCGAATATATGATTTTGCGAATTGACTTTAATAGTTGTATCAGTATGATAATTATATAAGTTATCATTGTGTTTGCCCAATATAGTCTTTTGTTAACCGATGTATCAAATGCCGTAAAAACCACTACTTGTGGACATTTCAATCAGCTGCGCTTATCCAGCCGACAGCCGGATAGTCATTAGTTCGTTGGCTTCTAAAGCTATCTTATAAGCCATCTGCTGGCATCTCACTAACTTGCTTATTTTGATAGCTTGCTCATTAGAAGCTACTTCATGCTTTAATAATTGCTAAAAAAGATACAACTGATCAAAAAGGATTCTCCAACACGATTCGTAACACTTCTACTTACGGCGGTGTTTGAATTTACTCTCCTGAAAACCTATCATATAACCTATTAGCTGATGGTGGCACTTTGATTGTAGGTAATCTTTCATTTCAACTTTATTCCTTACAGTGTAACAAAATGTTATATAATTATCTTCACACACTACTGACATGTGAAGATTGTATTGTACTTTAACTATAACTATACCCAAGCCTTCATTCCGGCGCCGACCACAGAAGGAAGCCAAGGCAAAGCAGCAAGTGCAATATCTCTTCAACAAATGACTCATCGAGCTTGCTGGAGGTGCTTAGAGCTCCCCGATGGGGCTGGTCCAAAAGCTGGATGAGAAAAGGCTGATCTGTGTTGACTACCATCAGGTGAATGCATTTACGGAACCGGACAGTCACCAACTTCCTCAGATCAATGACCGTGTTGACCTCTTTCTCTGGCAGAAAATTCTTTAGTACACTGGATCTGTCCAGCGGCTACTGGCAGGTGCTGCTGGATGCTAACACTCAGGAAAAATTGTTGTTTTTTAGACGCTCAGTTTGAAAAGGTTGAAAGTTCTGCTATTTGGACTCTCTCTTTCGCACTAGTCACCTCTCAGAGTCTGATGGAGCATATGCCGCACGGTCTGCACTTGCAAACCATGCAAGTTGAAATTTATTACTGCAAGTGAATAAACTATTCAATAATTAATAACAGCATCGTGCATATTCAGTGTGTATATAGGTTTAAATAAGCAGGTCTTAAATATACATAATATTTAGACATGTATTTGGCTAACTAGAATTATGAATCTGAGTTAGCTACTGTAATTCCAATAAATATACTTTGTATAAAAACATTTGCTAATCACAACCATGATTTTGGCAATTTGTTTTGTTTTAACCATATGTAAGCATTTTTTTTTTAATTTTTTAGATTATTTTAAAAGTTAATGCCATGTGTTTGCTGCTTATACACAATTCAATGACTAGAACATTCTTGAACAATAAAATGCTAGTATTTGGTCAATGTTTTATGATCTAAAGCTAATATGATAAACTGAGCTAAAAATTAATTTGAAGCAAGATCTCATTTCTAAAAACAAAAAAATTGTAATTTAGAACAGCGAAAGTTGAAGACAGGTAAAAATATGGTTACAACTTACGGTTGTATATATACACCCATATATTTTTATATTACTATAATCAATTCAATTTGGTATCTGTGAAATTGGTATATAAGAGAACATTCAAGTTTATGTGGAGATATCAATTGTCAAAAGTGAGTGTGCAATGAATCATCAGTTGAGGCCTGCACGTGCTCTTGAACTCCGAATGGTTGTATAAACCTTGCTTTCAATTATATGTACACGGAATAAATTTGGTCATTATTCTATGAAATAAAGGACTCAGAAAAATGTAACAACGCGATTATATTTTTAGCATTTGCAGAATGTAAAGAGTTAGGCAGACACGGGCTGGATAAATTTTGGTAGTGAACTCGTAAGCATAGATAATATAGTCAGCTCTCATGTATTTGAGTGGACAAAAAGAGCTTTATATTTATGTGTGCCTTTCTGGCTTGATTGGCTGGCTGACTGTCTGAGAGTGTGTTCTAACCCTTTTACAAGCAGAAGGACTTTGTAATCCTTTTCCAACGCAGCTACACATCATGAGTATAGCTAAGGGAGTATTTTTTGTAACAAAAAAACATTATTGGTTAGCGGCATGTGTTTGTTTACATTTGTATTCAATATGAAAATTCAATATATCAACATTCAAAAATGATATATTTTAAGTCTCATAGCTGTGAACATTTATTGTACTTGCTTGCTTTTGCATGGTTTGAATTTTATAATTTCAATTTTATCTCATTGACTTTCACACAAACCTGTGATAAAGTATCAAATGTAAGTAAAAATGTTCCCAGTGCTGAATGATGCCCGATGGAAAAAAGAAAATGTGTTCAGTTTGTGGTAAACCATGAAAAATGGGCAATGGATACAAAGGAAGAAGGAATCTCGACCTGGTTTCCTGATTGTGGTAGGAGACTCTGCAAGGGAGAATTATTTTGAAATCGTCATTTTATTTAAAAGTATGCATGTATATTTATATATATTCATATATATATAAATATATATATATAGCATCCACTTTGTGTATATATATATCAGACTACATATATATATATATATATATATATATATATATATATATATATATATATATATATATATATATATATATATATATATATATATATATATATATATATACCCATATTTCCGAGTTAGGAGTTGAATAAATATATACCAGTTAGGAGGTTGCGGAATATAAGGGATTAGGAGTTAACGCAAATATATATGGGTAAGCCTCCTATATGGTCTAATTTATCTACATTGTAGATATATATATATTTATTCACCTCCTAATTATTATATATTTTTATGGAAATTTTAGGAGAATATGGTATCATACAATATATATTCATCGCCTTATCATACTTTGTATATATACATACTAGAAAAACTGTCAAAACTTGGAGAATGTCTAGATGGTTGTTGTAAATTACATATCAATTTGAAGGTAAAATAATTCATACCTCAATGAGTAAGCAAAAATAATGATTACCAGTTAGCAGATTGCTACAAATTACACATAAATTAGAATGTTACCATTGTAACTTATGTAATAGTTACAATGGAAACATTACATAGCATGGCATAGCTTACATACCCTTTAGTAAGATGCCGTAACTTATATCATTTAGGAGTTTGCTATAACTTGTTTCTTTTAGAAGCTGCTCTGATTTACATATAATAAAGTATGTTGCTATAACTTATAGATCATTTGAGAAATTGATATAATTTGAATTTCACATAGTTGGTAGCAATTATCTATATATCAGTTAGGAGGCTGCTATGGATTATATATTAATCAGGAGGCAGCTGATATTTATATATCATTTAGTAGGTTGCTATAACTTACATATCATTGCAGAGGCTGCTATGAGTTTCATATAATTTAGGATGATGCTATCACTTATAGATCACCTAAGACTTTGCAATATTTTGAATTTTCCATCGTTGATAGCTATTATTTCTATATCAGTTAGGAGACTGCTATGAATTACATATTAATTAGGAGGCTGCTGATATTTATATATCATTTAGGATGTTGCTATAACTTACATATCATTGCAGAGGCTGCTATAAGTTACATATAATTTAGGATGATGCTATCACTTATAGATCACCTAAGACCTTGCTATAATTTGAATTTTCATAGTTTATAGCTATTATTTATGAATCAGTTAGGAGGCTGCTATGAATTATATATTAATTAGGAGGCTGCTGATATTTATATATTGTTTAGGAGGTTGCTAGAACTTACATGTCATTGCAGATGCTGCTATGAGTTACATATAATTTAGGATGTTGCTATCACTTATGGATCACCTAAGACCTTGCTATAATTTGAATTTTCCATAGTTGATAGCAATTATTTATATATCAGTTAGTAGGCTGCTATGAATTATATATTAATTAGGAGGCTGCTGATATTTATATATCATTTAGGAGGTTGCTATATCTTACATATCATTGCAGAGGTTGCTATGAGTTACATAGAATTTAGGATGTTGCTATGACTTATAGATCACATAAGAGTTTACTACAATTTGAATTTCATATAGTTGGTAGCTATTATTTATATATCAGTTAAGAGGCTGCAATGAATTATATATTAATTAGGAGGCTGCTGCTATTCATATATCAATTAGGAGGTTGCTATAACTTACATATCATTGCAGAGGCTGCTATGGGTTACATATAATTTAGGATGTTGCTATCACTTATAGATCACCTAAGACCTTGCTATAATTTGAATTTTCCATAGTTGATAGATATTATCTATATATCATTTAGTAGGCTGCAATGAATTATATATAAATTAGGAGGCTGCTGCTATTTTTACATCATTTAGGAGGTTGCGATAACTTACATATCATTGCAGAGGTTGCTATGAGTTACATAGAATTTAGGATGCTTCTATGACTTATAGATCACATAAGAGTTTACTATAATTTGAATTTCATATAGTTGGTAGCTACTATTTATATATCAGTTAGGAGGCTGCAATGAATTATATATTAATTAGGAGGCTGATGCTATTTATATATCATTTAAGAGGTTTCTATAACTTACATATCATTGCAGAGGCTGCTATAGGTTACATATAATTTAGGATGCTGCTATCACTTATAGATCGCCTGAGAGTTTGCTATAATTTGAATTTCATATAGTTGGTAGCTACAGTACTATTTATATATCAGTTCGGAGACTGCTATGAATTATATATTAACTAGGTGGCTGCTGCTATTTATATATCATTTAGGAGGTTGCTATAACTTACATATCATTGCAGTGGTTGCTATGGGTTACATAGAATTTAGGATGTTGCTATGACTTATAGATCACAAAAGAGTTTACTATAATTTGAATTTTATATAGTTGGTAGCTACTATTTATATATCAGTTAGGAGGCTGCAATGAATTATATATTACTTAGAAAGCTGGTGCTGTTTGTATATCATTTAAGAGGTTGCTATAACTCACATATCATTGCAGAGGTGCCATGTGTTACACATAATTTGGGATGATGCTATCACTTATAGATCAACTAAGAGTCTGCTATAATTTGAATTTCATATAGTTGGTAGCTACAGTACTATTTATATATCAGTAAGAGGATGCTATGAATTATATATTAACTAGGTGGCTGCTGCTATTTATATATCATTTAGGAGGTTGCTATAACTTACATATCATTGCAGTGGTTGCTATGGGTTACATAGAATTTAGGATGTTGCTATGACTTATAGATCACAAAAGAGTTTACTATAATTTGAATTTTATATAGTTGGTAGTTACTATTTATATATCAGTTAGGAGGCTGCAATGAATTATATAGTAATTAGGAAGCTGTTGTTATTTATATATCATTTAGGAGGTTGCTATAACTTACATATCAATGCAGAGTTGCCATGGCTTACATATAATTTGGGATGTTGCTATCACTTATAGATCAACTAAGAGTCTGCTATAATCTGTACAATAAAACAACAATCTGTATAAAACAACAATAATTGTTGTTAGAACTTACATATTGTATAGTATGTTAAACTTTAACGTAGGAATCAATAAATTTGTATTTAAAACAACAACAGCCACCATGCTTGATACTAAAAAATTCAACTAGTCAAGTACCATAGAATGGTCGTTGCTTAGTCACCAAACGGAGTAAATTTATTCAGTCGTCAAGTTTAATGCGATATTACAAAAGCCTCAACAACAAGAAGACCCTGCTGCCAGTTTAATTTTGCAGCTTCTTGAGTAAGTTGTGGGCTCGGGCATAAGTCATCATTATAATTTTCAAACACCAATTTCTTTTAACAGTATACAGCTCTGGCATTTTTGGTAGTTTGCCTCAATCTTCCGATCATGGCTTTTTGAACTCTCAATTTTCTTTTAGGCTGCATAACTTTCTGCTCACTAATATAAACGAATAATGTAACTCAATATTTGTAAATATGGTCTATGTTATAGTTTCTTATTCAGTCACATATCGCTGCTGCACTGCATACAAAAACTTAAAAAAAATTAGTTGGTAACAATGCATGGACGCAACTCAGTTACTGTGATTGCTAAAATGAAACACACACATTTTTGCTTGCTGTGCATATTATCTACAGTAATAATATGAATTACTTGCACAACATACTTAGTTACTCAATCTAACATACAATAACAGCAATGTCTTTCTATTCATCTTAAGCCACTCTTAGAACGTTAAGTAAAAACATTTCCCCACTCGGGAATGGAGTGTCAGGTTGCAAAACCTGCGCAATACCACAGCACCATAAATTGGGTAGATTCCAAACAAGCCCATTGTGCCTATGTAGAACCCAGGGAAAAACTTAATGTCACATAGAGAGCTAATAAAAATACAATAACATTCTATCTTGAGGGCATTTTCGCTTTTCAAAACTTCTTTCTTACTGCAATTTATTGTTAGCAATGATCAGTCGGGCTGGACCCAGCACAGTACCAAATTTTTTCTAACTTTAGATCTCTTGACTTTGGGTGGTTTTATTGATCAATAGTAATACTGAGTGCTATTATTCACATTTTACCAGTAATAATAATGCCCTGAACTGTCAAGAAATTGATAGAACATTCTACTCAGACACATTCACTTAAATTTGGAAAATGACCCAAAAAGATATATTTCTCATTGTGTAGTGAATTTCTGATTGTTTTTAGTCAAGCACAGCGTTCTAAGTAATTTTTTTGTGCTTGTCGGTTTGACAGTAAGTTGTCAGTAGACTGGCTGCTGCGGCATATTTCCTTATATTTAGTTTTTCTTTAAAAGAATTATTATAATTTATCTTAGAGCTTGTTTCTTGAATAATACATCATAGTGTACAGTGCAGTACAACAGATAATATCTATTGTCGGTATTGTATTATCTATCATAGTCATTGTTTTATGCACATTTTCTGTACATAAAATAATAGCTAAGACTGCTTGATACAAAATAACTATACAAGTGCATTACTGCGGAGTTGGTCTCTTTTAGTCTTCAAAAAGAGCACATTTATTGACAAATACAACGCAATGATAATAAGAAGGTTCAACAACATAAAAAATTCAGCTGGCATTTTTTCTCGCAGCCTTCTTTAGCAAGTTGTTGGCTCGAGCCCGAATCACTGTAACACTTCTGTTAGGCAGCGTTGAGTGTTTAGCATCCAACACTGATCTTGTTGGCAGTTTGCCGGATTTTTCAGTCCAGTACTTGTCAAATTCTGCTATTTCCTCTGCACTTTACCGTTTTCTGCTGACTGAAATAGTAAATAATGTGAATTATCATTTATAAAAATCTGATAAGCTATGGCTTTGATGAATCACATATCATTGCTCAGCTCCATTCAAAAGTTAAATAAGCTGGTTTACGTGCTGCAAGTCAAAACAGAATTGATGGTTTCTAAGATACAAGTGAACAATAAGGACATTAATGCTCGTTAGTGTCATTTCTCATTTAGTAATATAATACTTAACCAATGTATTGTTATTCAAAACACACATATACTGTAGAAGGTACTTTGATGACCACTTCTATATACTACTTTAGTAGCTAATTATGAAACTAAATGGGGTGCCACTTGCATGCATGCGATAGAGCAGTTTGGATTTCTATTTGCTTCAAATTATTAGAGAAATGATCAGGATTAACATTTATTGAGCAGTCTCAATGGCCAGTGTTCAGAACGATTGCTGCTAAGCTGAGTGTGACCTGACTGGGTAGCTATTTATTGAGTCATTAATTAGGCTAATACTTGACCTATGGGGTCAAGCAATGTGGTTAAACACCATTGTTCAGGTGTTCATTGAAACCACTAATGCCTAGATTGCTCTAGATACCTAAATGCCTCTGACTAGGAGAGCTATGTTTTGTAACCTGACAGCAGCAGAACACAAAGACTAGTGTCAGCATTTATGTAGGCAACGAATTTGACTGAAATACTTGAAAAGTTAGACACCTTTATTTTTTCTACTGCATTTGAGCTACAGCAAAATAATCCCGCTTGGTTCCCTAGTACATTGTGTTAGTTTAAAGCCACTTATCATAGCATCACCCACATTTAATCTGATGTCTGAAAATCACTCTTCGGTGTTGATAATCCATGTATGTCACTCTGCACTTATTTAAAATCAATGCATTTTTGATTAGATGCTACTACACAAAGAGAAATATACCCTTGGGTTCTTTTTTTAAATTCATGCATTAGTGATTTGCAAATATATGAAAGCAGAGCCTTATTTAAAACTAAAATCTTGTTGCGTCAATATTTGCAAAGTTATGCTTGCTATTTTAACCTTGACCCAAAACTCCAATATTATAACATTCTGAAATACAGCTAAATTGACATAAGGTAGAATCTTAATTCGAAGGCCATGTTCATTCGAGTGCTATTCTAGAAGTGTTGAAAACTAGAGTGTCACCCTTTAATTGACAACCACATCCAGCTGACTGCGACTTCAACATTCTTTGATCTTTGGATCCGATTTTGGACAGGATGGATAGAAAAGTGTTGACAAATTTTTACTAACAATGACTCAGTTACAACAATAGCAATTAATACTTTTGTCAATGCATATTGAAGCGAGTTTTCTAACTTCTTAGCTTTACAGTGTTTCCGTTAAAGCTTTGAAAGCAGCACCGTGGAAATAATTAATAACTCTATCAGGCTGATAATAATTTTATTGTTTAAGCGGCCTTGATAGTTCGGCATATATGAAAAAACGGTTTAGCAAATATGATGAAATCTGTTCTACTATTTGAGGCTAAAATTTCTTGCACATGCTACAGCATTAGAATAAGCAGTTAACGATGGCATTTTGCAAGCTCAACGCCCAGTGTATATGTTATCACTGAATCACAGCTTAGTTTGTGTGTTATATAGTTTTTTATGAGTTTTTTTCAAAAGAAGTAACGTTCACTTGAACGGCGGCGTTCTATCTTTAACCGTCATCTATTATAGTACAGGTCTAGTAGAGGGGCGTTTAAATGAATGGGGATTCAATTAGAGATTACATAATATTTTATTAACCCTTTCACCGCTGCATGCGCATTTAGGCGAAATCAATGGACGACCGGCATATGTGCATGTTGCGAATTTCCTGGCAATTGCGTAGTAACTTAATTTTATTATTCGTTGACAACATAACTAACAGTCTTTAAGACTTTTTATGGTATTGGCAGTGTTGTCCAAAAGTTTCCCTGTAAAATTACCCTAAACTCACGAAGCAATTTTAAATTTTTGTTTAGGACTTTTCAACATAAAAAGAAACATTTGTTCTTTCTGATTTTCGAAATATTTATTGCTATTATAGCTTTCGCAAGTACATCCAGAATTGAAAACAGATAATTACTTATGTTGATAACATTATTGATGATTGTTGATGACTGACGGATTAAGATCTTAGTGATTACACATATAATTAAAGTAGCAGCTCCAATAGTGACTCCAATGGTGGTCAAAGTAATAGTTTTTGTAAGAGTAAGGAACATGGTAGAGCATTGTTTTTTGAGATTCGAAGGGATCGTAGCTTCACATAGCATTAGCAATGCACAAAGTAGGAATGCATTAAGTTTTTTGAATAGTACTATTTTTTAACGTGTTGGAAAAATAAAATCTATAACAAAAAGGTTTTAGATAGAGTTGAAGCTAATAAAGATTGAACATATCTTATGAAGCACAATCGACAATTTTTGCCACTATAATGGGAAGGGTTAAAAAGTGCAGTGCCATGGTATTCAAACATAGATTTTATAGTAACATTATTTCTTATAAATTTTTTGAAATAAAACTTTTATTAATGTGGCACGCTCTTGTGGAAACTAACCGTTAATCAGCAACATATCCCCTTCAAGAAAGCGTCCAGCTGTGCTTCGTACCATTTTCCATCTGGTGGATATAGTGCTTGGATGCGGTGACCAGGTTTCTACCAAAATAAGCAAAACAATTTTAATAGCCCAAACAGATGTTATGCAGATTAAAAAGTGATGCAAAAGATGCCTGATGTTTTTAGGTTTTTCAGCAAACCCGTGTCCCTACCTCCCATTACTAAAATTCTATGAAGCTGTAATATTTTATCTCATGCGATATTCTTCTACAAAATTGAAACATAGGTTTTAAAGCTTCAACAAATTAAAGGATTTCATTTACTCCAGTCACTTACTTATGACTCAGCCTCTAGTTTAAATCCGTATCAAATTACGACTAAAATGCATCAACTTGTTAATTACAATGAAAATAATACATTATCATAACTTTATACTGCCCTAAGCAAGCAAAACGCCCTATCTGAAAAGTTTTTCAAAATTCACTTTTTTGTGCTTATATGTAATTTAGGTTGAGATCTAACATGTCTCGAAATTTCATATATCTGAGACCACCAGAAATAGCACTTTTCACAATGTGCAAAACGCCCTATCCACATTTACCACACATAAAGTGGCAATCAAAGCGCTCTATCTGCAGATACAGCGTTTTGATTGGCCTGAACATACACAAAGTTGGACATTATGAGCAGCATTATGTAATCAAAGAGTATATAAACAAAGGGAAGCGAAACTGAAGCATATATATTTGGTTCTTTCAAGGCAGCTCATACAAGCTAGTGCACTTCTAAGTGCTCAATCTTATTGCTATATTTTTTATCATAATATATTTATTATGACAAGACGATATCTAAGTGACAAAAATCTCGATTTAAAGATCCGACTCAGAGATTTGATGAAAAATTTGTTTTAATTACATGTCCATTGGAAGGTTTTGCTTTTTTAAAATACTGACATTATTGCACTCAGTTGTTTGCTTTAAATTATTTTTAATAAAAGCGTTTGATCTTTTTTAAACTACTATTTTACTTATTCCTTTCATTTCATGACATCTGGTTTGAAGGATACCTAGATCTTTGATCATCTCTTAACTTTTGAGCTAAATATGGCTATTACAGGGTTTTAATCCATGTGTTGACTGGATGAGTAATAGGAATTGCAACATGTATCATTTTGTTGACTAATTGCGGGTTAATATCAGAATTTAAACTTGTAATCCTTTGATAATCCAGTCATGGCAAATGGTCTTGTGGCAAACT
Source organism: Watersipora subatra (assembly GCF_963576615.1). Lineage (NCBI taxonomy): Eukaryota > Metazoa > Bryozoa > Gymnolaemata > Cheilostomatida > Watersiporidae > Watersipora > Watersipora subatra. Next base: position 18,903,442 of record NC_088709.1, read on the forward strand.
AACAATGAGAAACCAGTCCAATTAAGCAATCAAAAGGCCCTATCTGCAGTGATAGGGCGTTTTGATTGCCTAGTGCCAGCTTAGTAAATTGTCAATTTAAGCAAACAAAATGCCCTAAGTGAAATAACTCCTTTGATTTTAAAGTTTCACGAAAAAAAAATTCAGTAAAGATTGTTGGATATCTCACCATAATAAATAAAAAAAAAACAACTAAAATACTGCTAATACTGATGTCAGGCTCGACCAAAACGTGTTTGTTCTTGTGCTGAACAATTTACAAATATCAAGATACAGCGTTTTGCTTGCTCAGGGCAGTATAGTATAGGCTACTAATAATTCTGCCTGTTTGGTGCTATCAATCAGCTAACACTACTAATCAGAATAAAAAGCATCCATAATTATTTTAATGCTTTTTAAAAAGTTACAAAAGTTAGGAGCATCGACAGAGTCACAGATATTCATCAATTGCTGGCTACTGTGCTATATGTTACCATAACTATTTTAATGTGTGTCGGTTAATCTCACAAAGCTACCCTTGTGTATAATTACAAAGTTATCATTTTATGAAAATTAGTAATAATTTCATTCTTTTAGCATTATAAAGTTGGGGTTTCTTGACCTTTTTAACTTGACAATATTACGATCTTGCAATTAAGGCAGTAAAATCCAAATCCAAATTAGCTGCGAAAACCTATGCATTGTTGTTTGCCGTCGCAAATTGATGACATGAGTAAGTTGCTTAGATATAATATTTAAAGTGGCTCGCCCTAAAGGTCAAAAATGGCCACTACCGGTCTAACCTTTTGCATTGGTATTGAGGCGAAGTAAAATACTTTTTCATGATGCCTTTTCACCATAATATGGTACAATTAATTCAATGACAAAATTGGCAAAAGTAATATAAAACAATTGTGACAAACAAATATACCAATTGTGACATGATTAGTCTGTTCTTCTGTTGCTGCAAAACCCTAAATGACTAGACGCGTGAAAAAAGCATGATGTTTAGCGGCTACAATCTCGCTAGAAGGTTGAACTTATGTGATAAGTCTTTAGGTTGTGTAGGAATGAGAGGTTGGCTTGTTTCTTACAATCTATTTAATCAATTGATTAAATAGATTGTAAGAAGATAGCATGCAAGAAGATAGCAATTGCCATGCCACATTAGGAGAATGAGTCACTTTAAGCACAAACCACAATTGCATAAGTACATAGGTCATTTCTGTTAGTGAGAAGACCTTGGAGAATAAGACCACATTATGCAATTCTGTGAAGATTTTATTACTGCAGTTATACTTGTGCTGCAATATTTCTAATAGAGTGAAAAGCAAATGAGCTGCCCAACCACAACCTCCTTCATTATAAAGTTACAAAGAATAGGAATAACAACAATAGCTTTCATTCGGAGGCTGAGGCTATTGAGAAGTAGAAAGTGAATTAGCTAAGCAGGCAATAGTAGAACACACATAATAAGAGCATAGGCATCATGATTGATGTGTATGCAGGCAATGAATTTATGTACAATTTCACTACCAAATATTTTAGTAAAGCTAGACACCTTTGGCTAAAGAGTGCTAGATATAGGTCAAAACAAGCCAGTGACAAATCTCATGTTATGCATTCTTGTTTGGACACTTTATTTCTAAAGTGTTTAATGCATTGGAAGTTTAACATAAAAGTGTGCCAAGAATGCACAAAGAACATTGACAGCAATATATGCATAGTACTGACAGCAATAACTGAATAGAACATGATGTTTAATTAAAATGTAACATAAAAATAAACGTTTTATTTTGTTTTGGTAAGCTTGCAGCAAAAATGTTTGCTGTGCACATAAAATATTGTTTTGCTCCAAATACTTTACAAACAAGTAATAATAACTTTATTGATGCAAATTGTACTGAAATTATATTTGCTACGAGCACCAATGGAAGTCAAAATAAGTAATACAATTCTTACAGACCTTTTAAAAACAATGGCCTTTGCTGCTACAGAAAAGTGAGTAGACCCATAGGAAGAGAAGTATATGTTCTTATACTGCTAAAACTACCTTTGGTTCAGAAATGAGATTTGAAAAGAGCAATGAATTATTATAAGCATTGGCAAAATGTTTGGGATGGATAGGAAACAAAGCTGGGTATTGCACATGCTGGTAATTTAGCTAATGTAAATAGATTTCCTACACTACCTAATTGAAAGCATCAATGCAAAATCTAAATACATGTAAATACTTACTAGCCATAGTACAGAGTGACCTTTTAATGTTTGTCAACATAACATCCGTACCGCTTTGAGCATCTTGAAATTATATTAAAGTTGCTTTCATTATGAGCTCCCTTTGACATTTTAAAGTATTAAAATGGCCAAATACAAGTTGCATTTTCAGAGAACTTTTAAATTCAAGTCATATGCCACAAAAAGTTCCTCTGCGTTGTTTGTAGTATATTCTAAAAGTGCTAACACTACATTTGTTTTAAATTTTAAAGTTGACACAAATAATTGAGCAAATTATGTAGCTTATTAGTAAAACTTTTGTTAACATCAGCAAACAAACTGCATACATGCTGCCCGATACCGAAGGCCAAAAATAATAATATATATTGCTATTTATATTTTAACCAATAGTTTTGCAGTTTTGTTATTGTACAGCAATTTGTATAAAACCTACTGTATTTCAGGTTTGAGTAACTATGAGTTTTAGTAGTGTTCTGGCCCTTCCTATCGCGTGTTTTCAATATTTTGAGGTAATAATTAAAAGCCATGAGTTGAATTGCGCAACTTCAGCAGCATCTTATATATATATATCATTCGCCAAACTCATTGTCTTGAATCATCAAAGTTCACTAAATCATTCAAAAGGAAATACATACACTTGTATCTCTAATTCTTTTATAGCTTTACCCTTTTACTGCCACCCATGTACAAACTAAGCTACCGGCCTACCGCCAGTCATTTCACCGAAAATTGCCAATTTAGCTTCATGATATGTACATGAAGCATGTATACTATTTTGTTTCAACTTCAAAGTTTATCTATAAACTTTTTGTAATATATTTTATTTTGCTAAAATGTTAACATATAGTGCTATGCAAAAATCAATGTACCTTCACTTTGTGCATTGCTAAAGCTATGTGAAGCTACAATCGCTACGAAGCTAAAACGATGCTCTACAATGTCCCTTACACTTAAAAAAACTATTATTTTCACTATCATCAGAGTCACTGCTGCTAATTTAATTATCTGTGTAATCACAAAAATCTGAATTTGAATTGACTATAGTGTCATCAACATACATGTAAGTAATTATATGTTTTCTGACTTGCGCGATACTTAACAAAACTTACACAAAAAATGTCCATTTTTATTTTGGAAATTCTCAAAAAAAAATTTGAAACTGCTTGGTTATCTTAGACTAATCTATTAGAGAAATATTCGAACCACACTGACAATACCATCAAAGTTTTAAAATCATCCATTATGTTTTTAATGGATAATAAAATTAGGTGACCACGCAATTGTTGGAAAATTCGCAAAAATGTGCATACGGCAGTCGCTGATAGATTTAGCATAAATTCGCATTCGCAAAACCAACAAAATATTTGTCAATCTCCTGCCTCTAAACATGATATCTCAAATCTGATAATTACTCTCAGTGTTGACTGAGTAACTAAAAGTGGTAATGAGTAACCATGGAAAACTATTCATTTTATATAATTATGCAATTGCTCAGCAATTGCCTCCATGACTCATAAAGACTAAGAAGAGCAATACTAAATCTCTTTGCTATGCTACATTCCTTTGATTGGTTTGCGCTATTTATATTATGTAATCTGCCAATAATAGGTGAATAGAACACAAAAGTGGCATAATGGTTTATGTAAGCATTTAAATAATACAATGCCTGTAAAAATTAACAACTTTTCTTACTGAAGCTATGGCTATATCAAATTATTACACTAATTTTTGGCTCGCATGTATAATGTGCTATTTTACAGCAACTTATTGCAATATCGCATACCTTTAATTTGATGTCTGCAAATCAGTCTTTGGTGTGGGCCATCAATGCTTCTCATCCAGCAGTTATCTATAACTAAAGCGTCATTGATTATTTGCAACTATACAAAGAAAAACTACTTTTGGGCATGCTGTTACATTCTTACGTCAGGTATACATTTGCTAGTTACAGTAAAACTTTGTACAGTATATTTTGTGTTGGTGAATTTAAAGTTTTGCTTATCATAGTGACTTTGCCAAAACGTCAAACTTTACTACATTTCAAAATACAACCTTACTGATATAATGTTTTATAGTTTGTAATCTATAATTATGTATATGTTAAAAAATATTATAAATTTCGGTAGATGAAACCTTGATTATTTTGACATATTTTTTATGCAAATCAACGTGTAATTAGCAACATACCTTTTCTAGAAAAGAACATCCAACTTTGTCTAATACTCTCTGCCATCTGATAAATATGCCATCTTGGCAATAATGCTTACCAAGTTTCTACAAAAATGAAAAGATAATTCAAGTAGCATAAACAGATATACAAACCAAAATGAATGCAAATACACATTTTAGTTCACTGGTTAGGTTTTTTTTGGCGAACTTGAATGTCTGCCTCCTACTACTGAAGCTCTATAAAACAGCTAAGCTCTTAATTACCACACAATTACTACACAAGATTCAAACTAAATACTAAAAGTTTCAAAATTCAAAGGCTGCATATACCCACTTACTTGCTTATGCCTATGTATGTACTACTATTACTTACAAAATCATAACTGAAATACGCAAACTCTCACTATTCATGATAACAATAATACAATTACTTTATGATCATGTTATTCTAATAACAATTTTGACTGTTGGTAGAACCACATTAATAACGTTACTTATCATTATAAAAAAACATCAAAAATTATAATAATAATAACTGAAAATAGATTAAAGTTGGAGAATTAACTGATTCACTAAAATAACTATTAATTATCAGCTGGCGTGTCTGTGTTGATGTTACAAAACTGAACATTCGTGTAAAATAATAAAGTCAAAAATTAGGACTTTACAAAAAGTTATGATTTTTTCCTTTTTGGTAATATAATGCTGACCTTTCTTGACTTTTCTATGCAGAACAATATCAGCAGTTGGATGACATAAACGGATGTAAAAAAATATATCAAACGTGTTCTGTGCTACATTCCTTAAAAATTATAATAATTGAAACATACTTTTTTCACGCTAGTCCTATTTCAATATTAAATAAAGTTTATACTGCTTTTCTACAACTGTATGTTTCAAGTAAATAAACTGTAAATTGACTAAAATAGCATGAACAACTTACCGAATGTGACTTGCTCCCTTACATGTAGTCATTCTGCTGCTACCAAGCTCTAGTAGACTACATGGGTGAAGAACTAATAGTCCTAACAGCCACAGCAACATTTTAACAGCCACATCCCTCTAGCTGTTATATACTGTGGTTATACTTTTGCCACTTTACTTCAATAAATTTAAAAAATCAATTCTTCGACTAAAAAACCATCTCTCAGGTATTGCGTTTGGATGCAAAGTTTCAAAAAAAGATTTATTTTGTGGCTGGATGCAACGGCATCGAAAATATGAATTGTACTGATTATAGACTTATTTAAACTTTTACTACAGCCATGCTTAAACATCAGTTGAAACCATAATGTGCAATTATTGTGAATCTTCACAAAAAAGAGCAGATCAATGAGAAACCTTGCAAAAAAGGGAGTGCTTAAATGGCAGTCTTGAAAACTATAAAGAAGGTCAGCAAATAAATTGTAATGTATTGTAGTTTGTTAATATACAACTTTATTTCTCAAATCTAATAAAGCTATCATGAATATTAGCAAAACTGACTGTATCCGACATAGCTGCTAATTCTTTGTATTTGCTGATGCTTAGTCATAAACTTATTGCAATATGTTTTTAAATAGATTGTGCTATTAACTGAAACGATACCAAAACAGTTAAAAGTAAGAATGTGTTAAAATTGATATATGCCTCCTAGTTCCATATATAAGAGCCTCCTAGGGTTTATAATTTATTGATAGAAAATTACACATTTTTGTTGGAGTTGTCTCCTCTTTTCCATATATATGAATATAGATATATAAGGCGATTATGGGAATCATGTTTAAAATACTTCTATAGGGTTGTTAAGCACTATAAACACTGCTAGAATTAGGAGGCTCCCTGGACGCCTCCTAATTTTTCAGAGCCTCCTAACATGGATTATATATCGATAGAAGCCTCCTAGTTGGGAAATATAGTTCTATATATATTTATATATACACAAAGTGGATGCTCAAGTGGATGCTCTTTAGACATTTTATCTGAAGAATGTGATACTTATTGTACCACATGAAACTATTAGTAATAAAATGTTTAACTTATAGAGTGAAGTTCCACTTATACATATTTTATATATATATTGTAAATTCTAAAATTCCAAACTCTCATACTGTGTTGAGGCAAGGGAAAATGCTCCAGACTGCTATTTAAACAAAATTGAAGTTCTTCAAAACCGTTTACTCAGAACAATTAACAAGAACGCTTACGATTTTTCTGCTAATTCGTTATTCAGCCTAAATAGCATTTTAACTATTAAAAAGTTATACAAATACAAAGTACTGATAAAAGCACACAACACATTTTATGAAACAAACCAAAACAGGACAATGACACATTTAACTACTCGTCAAACACACATAAACCTAACAATATCATTGTTTAATTCAAAAGCTGGTCAATGTTGTTTGGATTATCAAGAGTCATTGCTATGGAATCTACTACCGGTTACACTGCGTAAGTTGTAAATGCTAATTCTTTCAAAAATGAACTGAAGCACTACCTCAGACAACCAGACTAGACTAAACTAACTAGACAGACTTCTGCTGACTCTACTTTCGGGTTCCGCACCTTGACTAGCCTCGCTATTGCGCACAGGGACTTCATCATCACCTTCGCTGGAGTGACATTTTTTATTCTATATTTCTTGTTCTTGTACAATGTAAGAAACACTCTTTATATTATTTTTTTGCAGTTATATTATCGATGAAAATAAACAAACAAACAAATTAATGGAGTTCTGTTAGATGGTTGTAGTTCTTAGAGTTTAGAAAAAAGTATAGTCAGAGTATATATTTTTTTAGAAAAAACTATGTCATTTTTAACGAAGTTGTTATATCGTCCTGGTGCATGATTACCTTTATCTACATTCTTTCAGCTATTCAAACAATTCAAACAGTTTAAATTTTATAAGCTAATATTATATATTTACCGCTGCAAACCCTTATCTTTAAATATTTTTATTTAAAATTATATGTGTTTATTCATATATATAAGTTTATTTTAAATATTTTATATCAATTTTTGGTAGCCTGCTCTGACTATTATGAGGCTTCAATTTACAAGTATAGTTTTATTAGATCACCTTTATATTTTCCTTATTCATTACCATTGCTCAGACATTTCTACTGCAGCCGATACATACAGTCACTAACAACGCAGCTAGAAACAAAATTTTGACTGGTTACAGAAAAAAAAATCGTTGGAATATTACTATTTTTATGTGGCAACTTTGAGAGAATTTAAGGAATACTTACTAGTTTATTGTTAAGAAGAACAAGTTTGTCAGGTTTCTGCATCTGAACTTTAGTTAAATATTCTGTTGCTAAATGGATATAAAAAACAAACATTTTTTAAGTTGAAGACTCATCGATATGCATCAGAGTGTTCAAACAAAAATAAATCAGCAAAACTCTGCTGATTAGTTATCCAATATAGTCAGTCATTTTCATGAAATTTTAGGTAAATGCATTTAGTAGCCAACCTATTAATTTTTTACCAAGCTACCTAAAACAACTAACAAGTAACTCAATCCTTGCTGGCAGCTACATGTCACCCAAAAATATGATTTCTTAATAGCTATTTTTTCAAAAGCTTTGCATAGCAATTGATACTTGAGAAACTTGTGGTAAAGAGATTCAAGATTCACTCAATGTCTAACACATTCTGAGTGGCAACTTTTTTTATGTAAATGTTGTGAGCTGCCATTAGCAAAAATACAATGATGGCTCCAAAAGTCATACCACTAGCTCTTTTTGATATATTTTAGTTTTTGTTACATTTATACTAGTTTTTGTTGAACACACACAACTACATTCTCATACCCATTTTTCTATTTGTGTTGAAAAAAGTTCTTGACAAGTGAAATACACTTTTAAAGTGCTCAAGTTATTGGCCAGATTGTAATAAATATACTCCAAGGAACCCTTCGATTATCTTCTTTGTAATTTGTAGATTGTTTTTACAGCTTTACTTGTTACTACATTTTAAATCATTGGAGCTCTGTTGGATGATTGTAGTGATAATGTTTGTTAGTGTTTTTATGTTTTATAGTAAAGAAACACACCACCAAGACTAATTTTTTATAAGCTACCTTGGGTGTTCCTAACACTTATTCTGGAACAGTCAGATTAGCTTGAAGGAAAGCATTTTGCAGCGCATCCAGTCTGACAGAGCCAGGTAGCCATTTCACTTTTCCAGTGTGTGAAGGACAGAGGTGGATCATTAACATGCCCACATTGTCAGTGTGATACACAGGGCCTCCAAGTTATGGTCTAGATCCAAAGGACCCAGCAGTTTAAGGTTGAAAACTTGCTGAGAGCTTTTTGTCAGATCGGCATTAAGCAGGGCTTGAACCACCAACCCAATGGTTGATAGTCAAAGACACTACCACTAGGCTACCCTGACATCCTAAAGTACAATAACTACAACAGCAAAAAAGTGATTTTAATTGCATATATTTATAAGCACAAAGCGGACATTATTTTCTTGGGAAAAATATAATCTTATTCATGACTAGCAAACAGATAAAAAAGCTAAAGCAGCAGCTTTTAAGGAAATTGGCTAAAAGAAATGTCTAATATCTACATAGGTAGCTTCTAAAGCATCAAATATTCATATGATTCTAAAAAGACTGTCACTCATTTCACGACATTATCTAGTAATGGAATTCTATGAGCATATGTCAGTTCATTTTTGGTAACAGTTCACCATCAGTAGCTGAGCTCATCTCTTTGCAAACTTTAGTCTCTCTTGGTTTTGGCTACAGCTCTTCATGATGCACTGTTGAAAGAAGTTACATATAATACATACAAGGTAAGTGGTAGTAGGTGTGAGCAATAGTTTGTTCTTTCAAATAATAGCTAGATGTAATAAAAAAGCATCACAAATGTAAGTAAATCAGCCTTTGCTGTTTACGATGTTTAAAATTTATCAGATGTTGAGAAGATGCTTTAAAAAATCTGCTGGTCTACAGTCTCGGTTACATTAAGTGCACAAACAACTATATTTTACTAGATAGACTTCATAGGAGCTTCTGGAAACAGCTTCTCACTCTTAAGAAGCTGATGAGATTTTACTGGTGAACATTGCTAATAGTAATAAATGGCGAGTAATGACAAAGACAACTGGATAGTTGTTTCCGTTCAACTATAGTGACAGTTTTATTCACTGTTACTCACTCTATTATGATGTATTGAGCTTATAGCAATTGTACCTGCTGTGTTTGGCTTAGATTTGAGCTGGTTATCTTGACTAGCTTGCAGGTGCTTTCGCTGCAGTTCTCTGTCAGCATACAGAATTTGTCTGAGTTTCTGCTTTCTCTCTTTGTTAGGAGTTGTCACAGTCTTTATGCCATTGCTGTTCAACTCAAGGAATAGATTTGTTGTCTTTTTAAACTCTGGCCAAACAGGTATACCTTCTGCAAGTGTTGTAGGCTCATTTGGATTTCTGAAAGTAATATTTACCTACCAGTAAGATTAAAATACAACCTATCGTAATAATTCTAACAAACCGTTCATTATGTTCTGGCAGTGGTGATACAAATTACCTTCTAGAGATTGGGCAATACATATTGTGAAAGTTGGTAAAAATTAGCGGGTTGTAAAGGCAACCGTCATGTTCTCTTTATTGCTCCACAAAAATCAAAACAACTGAGTGCAAGGCAATAAGAAATATATATTTGATAATATACATAAATATACAAGCAATTCAATGTGTGCACATACACTAAACAGCATGCAAGTGTCGGCCAAGGATCTCTGTCTTCTTTGACTCATTCAGGGTTCTCATAAACTTTGTTGTCTTTGTCTGGCTCTGCCCCATCAGTAGACTGGTATACTTTGGAGCTTGTCTAGCATTCTTCCTATTTTTAAACGCTACAAGAGTATCTTGCAGACCCTCAGAGGCTTGCTACAATTTGAGCAGCTAAGGCTCTCCCCGGTCAGGAGGTGGTTTTGCCTCGGAGCACTCTTTTCTCTGTTCCTTTTTTCTTACTATTACTTCGATAGCTTCGGTTCTAGCAGCTTTCTCATTACTATCATTTTGATAGCCTCGGTTCTAGCAGCTTTCTCATTACTATCACTTTGATAGCCTCGGTTCTAGCAGCTTTCTTATTAATATCACTAGAATAGCCTCGGTTAGAGCAACCAGAGATTCGTCGCATCTTGCGGAGTCAAGATCTTTGATCCTACCGTGTTCCCTTTACTGCTCCTCAAAAAAGCAACACCACTGAGTGCAAAGCAATAAGAAATATATGTTTGATAACATATATAAGCATACAAGCAATTCAATTTGTGTGCATACACTGATCAGCATGCAAAGGACTGCTTGGGATCTTTGTCCTCCTTGGCTCATCTGGGCTCATTGTGTACTATTTCATCCTTTACTTGCTCCACCCTATCAGTAGATGAGTTGGTCTCTGCAGCTGACCTTTGGTTGACTGAATGTCTCACTGGCGGCCATGTCTTTTTGCTGAACCAGGGCTCAGCTTGGTAGTGACGTCACTCCTAGGTCAGTTAGGAGCCGACCTTCACCTCGACGAACTACCGCCATTGGGTAATAATTAGGTTTAATCTGCTTAGTCACTAATCATAACTCTACGAAATCAATTTAAAGTTTAATATTTATTTTTAAAGTACAGCCAGAATCATTAGCAAGCATTACATTTAGCTTTCTTAAAAGTATTCTTTTATCTAATCTATTATACATATATTGCCTGACCTGGGTAGGACTAAGATAAATAAATTAATTTACAGTAGTGTTATTACAAGAAACTTTATTGACCTCTTCTAATTTTTAAACTAAGAATAACCAATGGCTTAATAGAATTTAGCCTAGTTTACAACTAAGAAGGAATGCTATCTACATATATGTAAAGTTAACAAGTGGCATCAAAATTCAGAGCAATTTGCATTCACATTTACTTGTTGAAAGTCAACTTTTGCCTCGCCATTCCTGATGAAGGATGATGTTTCAAAGAGCTTGAATCAATAGGTCAGCATAAAAGGTCTAAAAACTTTCAGTATCTGCTCATTTTTTTACAGAACCAAACAATATGCCACTCTAATTACTATAATATATTTTGCAGTAAGCGACTTGACTGAACTAGTGTTCCATGTGAAGACCGGTTTCAAAATTTAAGCTAGTTAAAGATGCCATAACATAACTAGCTATGACGAGCAAAAATAAATTATATGACAGTAATTGTGCACGGTTTATTACTATAAGACCTATACTTTAATATATTACAGTCATACTTCGACTTACGAGCTTAATGCGTTCCGAGTCTGAGCTCGTATGTTAATTTACTCGCATGTTGGTGCACTTTATTTATATATAGAACCATTAAATATATATTGATTGGTTTCCATACTCTAAAAATGCAAATAAAACACTCAAAACAAGATATTGTAACAAAAAGAACATGTTGGTTATTGTCCTAATTTACCAAATGTTTTAAAAAAGCAACAATTAAAAAATAATGCAAGGAAATGTGATTAATTAAAATGTAAAATTAAATACATACAATAGCAGCTAACGCTAGCATTTGCCAGAGAGGGAGATATAAGTTATCATTCATTACAACAGTTGACTTTGATAAATTTGGATTTTATCAATGTTTTAAAAGACAAAAGTAAAAGCAAACCTAAAAGCAAACTTTCATTTTTAACTTAACGTAATTAAAATTTCTTCGACGTTCGTAGTTTGAAGTTTCTCGCTGGTTAGCTAATTTTTCCTTTTTTCGCTTTCACGACTAGCCGGCCGTTTTAAAATAATCCTATCTAAAGACGTTTGCCTTTGTTGCCCTTTCAACATGTTGCGATTAGGATGAACACAGGTGTCATCACAAAAGGTTAATGCACGACCACTAGCCAACTTGTCCGAATGTCTATTTTTTATAGTTTTGCTAGATAGAACTGGCTTTTTCATATACATTTGTAGCATCGTTTCAGTTACGCTGTCGCCGGCCAATTGTTTATCCAATGCCTAAGCAGTCTCTCCATCAGCGATCGTGAAGATCGCTGCGCCGTTTAGAAGCTATGGCCAGTCATTTTGCATTCTAAATGCCCTGAGTATAATCCTTCGGTTTGATAATTGTGGATGTATTTCTGTCATATTGCTGAGCTAGCTCAATCACGCATACACATTCTGCATATTTTTCAATAATTTTCCGTTTAATATCAACTGTTATCATTCGCTTTTTCTTTGCATTATCTTTCATTTTACTGGCAAACTTTCGGTCAACGCAGAGTACCTTTAATTCACATAATTCTGCACTGAAAATCGCACCAAAAAACATGGTACAAAAGTATAACCTGAGCAGTTGAAAAATACAGAGTGATGCTGTTCTCATAAAACACTTCCGGTATACTTGGCAACTGACTCAAGTGCTCGTATCTCAAACATGGCCTGTATGTTAGTGCTAAAACTTGCTTAAAAGCTGGCTCGTAGCACAAGTTTCTCGTACGTTGGAGCACTCGTAAGTTGAAGTATTACTGTATTTCATTAACTGTTAATATTTCAAAAATTTATTAAATTTTTAGCTGAAGTGATCTTACGTCAGTCACTAAAGTTTATAATAATAAGCAACAAAATCATATTCACGATTGAACAAAATATGATGAAATTACACTGTATTATGATATTCATCGATAATGATCCATCATCAACTGGAAATGCAATGAGACTACAATATGATTAGAAAGAGATTTGATTGTGACTGTCTTGTAACTATAATGAGACCATAACATGACTGTAGTATGACTATGAAACATCTAAGTAGCTATACCTATATATAATTATCATGTTACTATAATATATTTATTGGAATGCAATCAATAGTAAGTCAACTATTATTTTAGAGGTTTTGCTGTGAGAATTGTTTCTCTAAATAATAACCAACTAGAAATAACATCCTGTATATCAAAAGCTATATTTGGTTGGCCTCAAAACTAAGGATTACCAGTTTTAAGGTTTTATACCCGTTTAATGTTACAGACTCAGGAACAGCTAAGTTCTATAAAAAATATGATGCCAAAACTAAATTAATAAAATAACAGAATAAAATTTTTCAAATAGAAAAACTCATAGTGGAATACATTTGTTAGCTTATGAAAGTCTAAAAGGAGTTACTGGATAAATATTGTTAACTATAATGTTAGTAATACTCAACCAGATAGAACACAATCGCTTAAAATTTACATAAAATCAAAATTAAATAATAAAGAACTACAATTTAAAAGCTGATATTGCATAGGAACTAAAGAAGATATTAGCTCAGCACACTTAACCTTGTATTTCATATCAGGTAGTTTACTATCTACCTTTTTCATGAGCTCTGGCTAAGGTATGACTACCTTAAAATGAATAGTTCTGTTAAAATATATAAAGAAGGAATGCTATATAAAATGGTTTAGGCAAGCACAAATTGCAGAAGTGTGGTCCAAAAGAGCAGTAAAAGCAGGTTACACTGATCAGCTCAAAATATAGTTTACCCTGATTTGGCGAAGTTGCTCCACAATTGCATGATTACATTGGACAAAGCCTTGTCTTCATCCTCTGATAAACTTGTTAAACCTTTAGCTACGGTGGAATCTGCATCTCGTAGGTCTACACAATTAAAAACACTATGTAATTTCTGTGCTTATTAGCATATCTTATATCAGCCTATACAATCACACACAGTCACTGACACTATACATCAGATCAGTCCATGTAATCATACAGAGTCACTAACACCATACTTTAGATCAGCCCTTACAATGACACAGAGTTACTAACACTATACTTTAGATCAGCCTATACAATCACACAGAGTTACTAACACCATACTTTTAATTTGACTATTCATAGATAGCTACACAAACACCCTATTAAGGTCACAGCAAAAAGGTAAGAGATTTTTTTTAATCTGTCAAGTTGAAAATGCAATCTATCCATAGGTTTGTCTACTCTTGGCAAGCTTAATCAACTCTCGGTGAGACAACCCTAACTATTTTTATAAACTGAAATAAAAATCATCTCGCCTAATTATAAAATATTGTATAATGGTATTGACTCACCAAAAATTACCACTTTCATTATTCTTAGTTAGAGCACATAAACTATCAGCTAATAAAGAAGTAAGTGTAGCTTGCCTGTATGTAGTTTATGATGCAGCTATAGAAAATACCTTTTATTGTATAGGTATTAGCTTCTTACGTCATGACCTTAACTAAACTAATAGGAGCTACTACCATACCTGTCCAAAACTCAGATTTATCATCCTTCAAAAATGGAGCGCCAAATACAAATAAAATTTCATCAGCATGATCGGCAGCCACTTGAGCATTCCAAGATGGATGAGGCCACATAGTGTTAGTTCCTTTTCGTTCAACCAGCTCAGTGAAGTAGTAGGCGTAAGTTGATTTGGAAGACTCTGAGTGCTCTTCTAAGTTGAATGTTATGTCGATGCCAAATAAATGATCTCCTGCGCAATATAATTTACACATTGTAGAGGGCTCACTAATTTAACAGACTGGTAAAGTTAAAATACAGGTACTTTTCCTGCAAGCAGCTAACATTAGCACATCTTATGCCACCAAGTTTTGAGCAAAAGAAAAATTTTGAGATTTCATTAAGAGATGAAGGCACGTTTTTGGTCCAGCAAAAAAAGTGATCCATGTTCACTAAAGAAATTTTCTTAAAAAAGACAACAAATACCAGTTATTTGAGCAAAGATTTGTGTTTTTAGTTATACCAATAGCATGTTCTGAATATCAAATAGAACTAAATTATTTGGCCGAAGTATTTCTTTCATAATCCATTAAAAACTAAAAAGTTACAACAAAGATTGCATGGCACTATTCATAATAAAATAGCAATAGTGTGGTTTCAAAGAACATTTGATATCATCAAACATTGCTGGATAAACTGGAAAAATGAATGTGCCTTCATTCTGTGTGTTTTAAATAGCAAAGGTCAAAAGGTTGTAAGAGTAAATCCAAAGATTTTTTAGGGCTTGTGAGCACTTAACCGTAACTTATGATCTTACCAAGGAACTCAATAAGGTGAGATGTTCTTTCAAAATCATCATCCGTAGAATTCAATTCATAAGCTGTAGTGATGTATTGTAAACACAGCTGTGGAGAAAGAGGAGCAATCTCTGTTCTACATTTCCTCAACAAATAGTCTTCCATGGCCTCATTTGATATTCCCTCGCTGAACAAGGATGCATTAAACAATAACAGTTCAAATGCATAGACTATTAAACCTTCCTGACCATTCACTCCAGACATCAGATCAAACCTGTAGGACAGAATAAGCAATGCTTAGAGAATATTCTTGCATTTAACATTATTTTAGTCAAGAGAGAAGTATTCTAAGAGTTATATGCATTTGAAAATAATAGAACAACTGCAACATAGACTAGTAAACTTTTGTGAGCTTTCACTCAAGACATCAGATCAAACCTATTGGACAGAATTAGCAATGCTTAGAGAATATTCTTGTATTTAGCATTATTTTAGTCAAGAGAGTGGTATTGTAAGTTATATGCACTTGAGAACTATAGAACAACTGCAACATAGACTAGTAAACCTTCCTGACCATTCACTCCAGACATCAGATCAAACTTATTGGACAGAATTAGCAATGCTTAGAGAATATTCTTGCATTTAACATTATTTTAGTCAAGAAAAAGGTATTGAAAGAGTTATATGCATTTGAGAATAATAGAACAACTGCAAAACTACTATGAGAGGTAATTTTTCAATTATTTTTATGTTTTTTGTTTCAGCTGATTAGATAGTATAAAAGTGGCCACCGCTCTAAATTAATACAACTTACAATTGACTGGCTAACTAACTTGCTGTAGTTGCACATTGAAGCAGTTTGTCTAGGTCGGAGTAAAGCAAAAATTAGGAATTTCTAATGAGTCATTCCTTAAAGAGTATTGCTTAACTATTTAACAAGCCTTGGTATTTTCTTGAATTTTTTCAGCTCCAAACAAAAATAGGAATCGAATTTTGCAAAGAAAACTGAGTGCACATTACTAAGAGAGCTACATTACTACATTACAAACAGAGCAAATCTAGTATTATGATTGGCTTAGGTTTAAATTTTATTTTATACTCAACCTGTAACCACACTGAGAGAAACAGCTATTATATATGAGAAGTGATAGAAAATAAACACAATAGTTTACTAGAACCAGTTTAATATACTGACATGTGGCACACCTCAGTTATTGGTAGTCTGTATTCGTAGTGAAACCAACTGTTATTTCCAGAATTTCCATTTTACTTTTAAATTGAGGTGTTTTTAATGTTGTAACCAAACTGCATGACAGGGAATAAAGAAAGCCATGATCCGTTGCTAATATTCCACAACATGAATAAAACTTAATGTTCTCCTATATTCAATGTTTGTAAGTTATGCTTAAACACTATATTTCTAAGTATTGATGATATGTTGAGTCCTTGATAGTAGACATATACAAGGTATGAATGTATTTATTGTTTGGTATTCGTGACATGGCAGATAATGACAATGTATGGCTACATATAATAGTGTATACCTCTGATATGACAGGTAAGTGCAGTGTATGGTTATATATAATAGTGTGTACCTCGATATAATAGATAAGTGCGGTGTATTGCTGTATATAGTAGTGTGTACCTCTGATATGACAGGTACCCACAGTGTATGGCTATATATAATAGTGTGTACCTTCGAGATAACAGGGATCTAAAGTGTATGGCTATGTATATTAGTACGTACCTTTGGGATGGCAGGTAGCTGTTCACATTTATGTCATCTGGAAAAAAATCCCCATCAGCTGTTGGCTTGAAGGCTGAATTGAAATGTTGTTTTATTTTTGCACTTGCAAGCAAAGAACTGAGTGGCACATTTCTAAGGCACTCATAAATGGAAAGATTTCCACCATCTGGACAGTGATTTTGACGGAGTGTGTTTTCCATTTCTTTCTTTGGGCTGGTTACCAAATCCCAGCTCCACGGTAGGAAGAGAGTACCAGACTAGAACATGATTTCACATATGTCTAGTAAAGTGAAAATGATGGATCCCTCAAACATCACAGTCATTGGACAAACAGACATTGTTAGTCTTTCTTAGGTCTCTGCATACAAATCTTTATTTACAAGTATGTCTACCTTGAATGGTATTTTATACTTCAACAAAAGCCTTCAGCACTACTACCTTTTTACATTAGAGCTGCTTTACTTAGTACAGTCAGCAATACAATAAAAATTATACTCCCTGAGAACGCTTGCATTTTAGGGATTTACATTACATGAACAGTAAAATACATGAGAATTACAAATCAAAAAAATAAGTAATGGATAATGGGAAAAAAGCTTTTAAACAATTTTCTAAAAAATAATAATAGTAAAAGGTAGTAGTAAAATATGCATATTTAGTGTGTGGTATCGCAATAAGGATATACCTATATAATATGTAAGAACATTAGAAATAATAAAAATGGCTTAGCCTAGTGGTTAGGCATGTTAGCATGCTTTTTAGCGTGCTAACATGCTTGTTAGCAGACTTGCGATTGAAATGTCGCGAGTCGAAAACCTCTGCAAAATGGATTTTTCATTGCTAGATTTCTAATTGCTATAACTCGACAGCGGGATGAGAACACAAAGCTCAACAAAAAGACAAACAAATAATGATATTTTTATATAAATCAATTTAATTAGTATTAAAAAGTTTTTTGTTTTATAACATATATTTATATTTAAATCCATGTTACAAAATATAACACAAATTTTAAAGCATAAATTTTATGATACATTTTAAAATGCCTTCAATGTATATTTAAATCGATTTTCCCATTTTTCTAGTCTGTAAGGTTTATGCTGAAATAAAAAGTAAAAAATAATATATGTGTCTAAGATAAAGAAAAACTAAAATATAGATTTACTAGCATACTGTAAGAGGAGAGCTTGTATGTCAGTTGTTTTTTCCAAAGGCAGGGTTAGAGGTTGAGATAAAAGATGGATTTCAGTGAGCCTCGAACTCGTGACATTCAGATTGAGTGACTAATACTGTAACACCTGTACCAATCGACCACCTTCAGGCATTTTTTCAATAATCTGGCAGTTACATATTATCCTCTGCTTTATCGGTACACCTGACAATCTGTCACGGCACAATAGACTGGGAGAGTACTAGTATATAATAAAAATATCTCAACGGGTTATTTTCTATCCCAAGAGCAGAAAAAGAGAAAACAATATTTTAAGGCTAACCAAAGATTTCATTATTCAAATCAAATTTGAGAACTCCATCAACTTGAGGCTTTGCGTTATATGGAATTTTTTATGTAATACGAAGCCAAAACTTTACATAAACTGTTTGCGATAAGTGGAATGTATGTTATAGGAGGCATAAGTTATAAGACCGTTGACTGTACACTGCTTTTTATACAGGTAAAACCATCACATGGCTATATTAAACATCTTTAATGATATATTACTACCAGTTGCTGTTGTTAAATGTGTTTGATTGAAATATACAAATGTACGGAATTATAGTTCCTGGTCTAAAGGCTTGACAACTCTCAAAGTCATATCTCAAAAGATAGTTACCGTAAAACCTCTAATTGAACGCCACTATAGAGGATGGGTTGAAAAATAATGTTCTATGATGTTTAATTACAGGTTTTACAGTATTCTGTCATTCAATACAGCTCTCACAATTCAAAGCTAGCAGTATCACTTTAGACCTTAAAGGAGGTTCTGCAGCAGTAATGCTTGGGCACTTCAAAAAAATTATTGTAGAGCAGATAACCCCATCAATTAAGAGTAAGTACCTCATGAAACTACCTACCACCATTCAGCGCGTTTATGCATAAGTGGGAATGTAGGTCAATAAAAAATACAAATACTTGTTACTTAAGTTACCTAATTGCCAATCCACTTGATTAACTAAAGTACATGTATTTAGTGCTTAAATTAATACATTACTAAAATGCCATTCAAAATGTAGATAGTTTAGTATTTGTCATAAAAGTGAATCTTGAGACTGTTAGAATTATAGATACTCAGATGCTAGAGATAGTAAGTTTATTATCACTGTCTAAAAATAGGAGTGTTTGTATATTGCTATTACAGTACCTCAAAATTCATCAAAGTTTGATATTCATTTGATATCAAACGCTGATAAATAGAATGAAAGTCTAATCTAATTTTGATTACACTTTTGTATTCAAACTTAGATATTCTAAAAATGGTACATGCAAAATATCCTATTTTTAGCTGCTCTAAAATATAAAGACATTCTCATTGTTAAATTTATTTTGCTTCTGTTAAAATATGCAGGACTGTGTATTCAGCAGTTAAATTTGATGTTTTCAGAATTTTAACAGCCCAACACAGTAAGGTCAGACCAAAGTCAGCAAATACATCATCGGCTTCATTGTGCATTTCACTATGAATAAGTTATTATATGACAAAGTGTTTAAAATTTCGTATTAATCTTTTTTTAAAAGAAGAATTTATAAGTATTTGTTTACAAGAGCAGAGTTCATCAACTAGCAAAAGTCGAAAACTGAGCACCATCCTACCTCTTGTATAGCACGCTGAAAAAGTCCTTCACTGTGCGGACTCTGTGTGTGAGCTGCAATGCTGCCTCCTCCTGCTGACTCACCAAATATGGTAACTCGATCAGGATCACCTCCAAATTGTGCAATGTTTTCTTGAACCCAAATCATGGCAGCCCTCTGGTCCCAAAGACCAAAGTTTCCTGTTCCTGTCACAAGTAGCTCAATTTCATTAAATGATCTGTTACTTTTTATAGCCTGTACATGTAGTACATGCAATATTTGAAGATATGGAACGAGCGACATTGGGCCAAGTTTTACACTGATAAGGTGCTGCATTCTCTTGCACCCTTTTATAATGACAGCAGTGGTAATTTTAACATATTTGCCTAAAACACTTACGTCCTTCCTACATATTAACTCTGTTACCAACAAGCTGAGTTGCTTGGCCAAAGGTTCCTATCCTGGCAATGATAAGCTTGCAATTACGGATTTTTTTTTCATAGCAATTAAAATTGTTGAGAATTATTTAATAAAATAGCCCTAAACATGCAGCTTCCATTACCACCATATTATCATCATAGAAATCCCTTTTACCTATAGCATTGAGCTATAGCAATGAGGTATACTTATAGCAATTAGCTATACCCATAGCAATGAGCTATACCTAATGCAATTTGCTATACTTATGACAATTAGTTATACTGATAGCAATGAGCTATACATATAGCAATGAGCTATACTCACAGCATTAGCCTATATCTGTGGCTATAACCTGAACAGCTACTGTGAACTGCATGTATAACAATAGTTTATACCTATGCTTACCCATATAGCAATGACCTATAGCTACAAATATTATATGCACATCTAGCAATGACTGTATCAATTATTTATAACTATAGATAATACGTGCACATATAGCATTTAGTTATACATATAACAATGTGTTATACTCATGGTTACTGCCTACACTTGTAGCAATGTCCTATAGGTATGCTATACAACATGAACCATGGGTCTATACAGTGTACCAACAAGAATACCATTGGTCTTTGCTTTTTCTAACCTGGTCCATCATAAAGAAACCCAAGTGGACCTAGTCGGTAGTTGATAGTAACAACGATAACATCGCCAAAAACTGCCAATGGCGCTCCAACATAGCTTCGTCCAGATCCAGCTACATAGCACCCTCCATGGATCCAAAGCATCACAGCTTTTTTCAGCCCTTTCTTTACACTTCCAGGGACAGTAACATGGAGAAACAGACAGTCTTCATCTCCAACGACTCGGACATGGTCTGAAAAATTCTGACGATGTTAGAAAATAATGCTTTGAAAGGTTCCAGAATAACAATACTGATAGTGGCTACAGCTTTGTCAAGCAGATTCCTTATGGCATCAAAGTGGTACAAGTTAGAAGTGTCTCTGAATGGCTCTGAATCTCTTAATTAGAGAATTGAAGTGAACACAGAAAGAGTGTATGAAGTAGTAAGAAAGTGAAAGGTAGGTTCAACAAGAGGTACAGTTACATATATACTGACTTTGTAGCTTTACAAAAAATACAATAGCTGATCCAATTCGTGAAGCATCTAGAAATACTAGTTGCATTTTGAACATGCAGCATAATCAAAACTTACTTCTCACTGAGTTTAGGCATTAAACAGCCTTGATATACTAGCTACGTAAATCAATATACAGGCTTCATGTTTAAACTCTGTCATTGAAGATACATACAGTAAGCTCAGCTAGCTTAATGGTTTAGAATGCTGGTTTTCAAACCATAGGTCGAAGTTTGATTTCCACTTTAGCAATTGGAAATGGCATCCAATGACAATCCTATGACATCTAAACTCTCTGCAACTTTGCAACCAGTTTTTGAGGTCTGCTTTCTCTTCGGCACACACATATCCAGCCAAGATCACAGACACCTTGTTTGTGCAACAAAGCTCTTAAAACACCTACACTCTCTGCATGCAATAAGCTAAGCAAACTTCATATTTGATCATTGAGGATATGCTCCCATATAAACTCAGCTATTGGACGATTGTGGGAATTAATGCTTCATCCAATGGCAATCAAACCAGCAAAATAACTGGCCGTTGCTTTTAATTAAACTAATTGATCAAACATCTTTGAAGATTGACTTACAACAAAGTTCACATTACAGTTATTTGGTTTCAAAAGATTCACCATGTCGTACTCTGTTGTGTTGTAGGTGCAGAATATGTGGAAATGTAATTACAAGCTCTTAAAATCTTCTCATTGTCATTACATTTGGTTATTGTTTTGTCACGTGATGTTTTCCCTGGAATTGAAAGGCCGATAAAAAGCTCAATATAAGACTTTTCATAGCACCAGTTTATGATAAACACTTCGGGTTTTACCAAAGACCTCGTATCAAATATAGATACTCGCTACTCTACAGCTTTGTTTCGGCTTTGGTCTAATCGTCTAGTCGTAATCTGATCATGTGACCCAATACTTTGTGATTAATTTCTGCAGCATTTTTTGATTATCAAAGGTGACCAACAGGCTCGTCATGTTTATCAGACAATGATATGTACTCCTTCGAGCTAAGGTGAAAAGATTAAATAAATTTTTTTGGTAGGTTATAGGATATCAGTGCTGAAAGTGACAGCATTACAATGACGATAAAGTAGATGCGTAAGAACGATAGACAGGGTTTTATTGAATGTGTGAAGTATATTTGTGAAAATATATTGACGAATGAGGTTGCTTAAAGGTGTAAACAGAAACCATCTCCTACAACTACGTCACATTTGAGCCGTTTTGGAAAGAGAATCCAATCTACAGCGATCTTGTGTGGCTGCGATTAGCTGTTCGTTTTTGAGCTTTTAAGAGCTTGTAATCACATTTCCACATATTTTGCACCTACAACACAACAGAGTAAGACATGGTGAATCTTTTGATACCGAATAACTGTAATGCGAATTTTGTTGCAAGTCAATCTTTAAAGATAGCGATCTTTATAGAACAACTAGCCCAGCTGGTCCAAACTCTCGCGGACAAGGTGGAACGGCTCCAGGAGCAGATTCACATTCAAACCAAGAGGAGCCAGCCAGCTACTCTTTGCTGGGGATGTGGTCAACCGGGGCGCGTACAGAAAAATTTCCCTCGCCACACCAAACCGGCTTCGGGAAACGAAGGGCGGCCACAGCAGTAGCTCCGACTACTGGCTGTGTCAAAGCCAAGCAAACACGAAAAAGCAATAAGATTTCGCGAGACTCGGCGGCTGACGGCTGGTCTCAACCAGCAAGGACTAGGCCAAGGGAAGTTCATGCACAGGAAAGGCCTGTGGTGACGCGGAACTATTACCAGTCCTTGGATGAGACTAGTCTGGACAGCCCCCTGTCCCGGACACAGCCTACACCCCTTGATGCGAACGGCAGGGATGTAACTCAAAACGCAGGAGGGTGACCCCCAAATTCCTTCCACCCCAGACACTGAGAACCATTTCCACTTGACTGGACAGTTGGAAGCTGTCTTAAAAGCGGCCAGGTTGACCCCTTCTCCACCTTGGGAGTGGCAATCACGGGAGCAGCAGATTTACTCCGGATGTGGGACAGCCCGAGGGAGCGACCTCGCCCCACCAGGTCGCAAGCCTTCAGCCAATCGCACTCTACCAGCTATCTCCTCCCGAGAAAAGTGGAGGGGCGGCTCATTCAGATCCTGTTGGACATCGAATGCACCACCAATCTGATCAATAAACAAATATTTGATCGATTGCCAGGAGCCATGCGGGACCGACTCAAAGAGAGTGACAGCCACGGACTATTGGCTGACGGAACGCGGCTCCCCTTTTATAGGATAATTCGTCTGACTATCCGTTTGAGAGATGTGAAGACAGAGGAAGTTTTCGTAGTTAGACGACTGAGTGAAGATGCCATACTCGGAATGCCGTTCTTTGTGGCCCATCAATGCACTCTCGAGTTTGAGCAGCCAATGGTCCAATTAGATGGCAGACAGCTAGTCTGCGCGGATCAGCATGGGCAGCTGCTACAGAAAAAAGTACCAGTGATAAAGGGGGTAATGGTTCTCACTCGGACAGAGATGGCGATACACTGTCGCATCACCACGCGGAACTATTGCCCCATGGGACTAATCGAGAGACTTCCCGACAGACCTCCCGTAGCCAGTAGCCTGAACCAGCTGGGACCCAAGGAACAGATAATCACCTGCTGCATGAACACTACGGAGCAACCTTTGACCTTCCGGTCCGGAGCCACTATCGGCACTTACACGGGAGTGGAGACCCCACAGGTTGAAGAGGACAACCCCTTATTGTGTGACGCTGGTCCGACTTCAATCAATGGAGTGCTGGCTCACCTTGAAGAATTGTTGTAGGCGGCCCGGCCAAACTGTGAAGACATAGGACAAACGTCAAGGTTGGCATCCCTGCTGCGTCGGTATGCCACAGTGTTCAGTACGGGTGACGACGACGTGGCAAGGACCTCGGAGGTGGAACATTCTATTCCACTTAAAGAGGGCACTCGGCCAATCCGACAACCCCTTCACAGACTCGGACCGGAGGAGGCAGAAGCCGAGAGGCAGGTCCAGGATCTGCTCAAATGAGGGCTCATCGAGCCAGCTAGAGCAGCTTGGAGCTCCCTCTGTGGTGATGGTCCAGAAGAAGGATGGAAAGTGGCGCTTCTGTATTGACTACCGGCATCTCAACGTCGTCCTGGAGCAAGACGCCTACCAGCTACTTAGGATCGACGACATCCTGGACTCCCTGTTCGGCAGTCACTATTTTAGCACGCTCGACCTGGTGAGCGGGTATTGGCAGGTATCCCTGGATGCAGAAAACCACTGAAGAACGATGATGCTATCTATATCTGGATGATATCATTGTCATCGCCCCGGATTTCGATACGCATCTACATCAGCTGGAAGAGGTCTTCCAGAGACTCCACAAGGCTGGACTAAAGCTTAAGCCCTCCAAGTGTGGGCTATTGCAACCCCAGGTCCACCACCTGGGTCACATAGTAAGCCAGGACGGAGTCTTTACAGACCCCGACAAGGTGTAGGCAGTCGCAAAGTGGCCGAGTCCGCCCAGAGTGAGGGAACTTCAAAGATTCTTCGAGACGGTCGGCTACATATCCCAAAGTTCGCCACTATAGCGCAACCCTTGCACCGTCTGACTGCAAAGCGAAAGCCCTGGAGAAGAAGAGCATCAGCATTGCCCCGATCTTGGGCTATCCGGATCCTCGGAGGCAGTACATCCTGGACACGAACGCCAGCGGATGTGGAGTGGGGGACGTGCTGTCCCAAGTACAGGAGGGCTGCGAGAGGGTCATTGCCTACTACAGCGAGACCCTCATCCCTTCAGAACACAATTACTGCATCACCCGACGGAAACTACTTACGGTAGTGAAGGCGGTCAAGCACTTTCGGCTGTATCTGTATGGCCAGGAGTTCCTCCTACGGACAGACCATGCATCACTCCGGTGGCTATGCCGGAGGAGGGAACCTTCAAACCAAGTAGCCCATTGGCTTGAGATCTTGGCGGAGTTCCGCTACATCCTGGAGCACCGGTCAGGAGCTCGCCATGGGAATGCTAATGGATTGAGCAGGCAAACCTGCGAGGACTGCCGGCAATGCGCGAGCATTGAACAGAGAGACGGGGGCCCCTCACGGAAGGAGCTGGCAAGGGAACAAAGGCCGTTAGCTGCGTGGGTACCAATCAGTTGCCTGGATGGAACTCCTGCTTTCGATAGAGCGGGATCAACCCTGGGCAACGTCGCATACCCCGAGGGCCGGCCATCAACTCGCACGGGATTCCCGCCCCAACCGTGGCAAGATTGAACTTGGGTGCCGGAGGTTCCCCAAGAGGCTATCAGCCCCACCAGGAGTGACAGGACCAAAAGGCGAACTGGCAAGGACACAGGCTACAAGATAGGGACCAGTGGCCATCATGTACTGTGCCATCGCCACAGGAGAGGAGGTGCCTGCAGAACATATGGAGGTCGGGAGCAGAGAGCTGGACAGCCTGCATCACATATGGGGCTCTCTGCGCAAACAACAGGACGGCGTGTTGGAAGCACGCGTGGCCCCGCAGGGCCATGCCAGATGGTGCGCCATCTGCCCCCAGCCATGCGAGAAACCGCGGTGTGGAAAACGCACGCCCTGACTCACTCTGGGGTAGGAAGGAGGCTAGGTCGCCTCCAACTGACATGATACTGGCCCGGAATGACGTCCACAGTCAGACAGCTCATCAAGAGTTGCGAGGTGTGCCAAGCCGCAAAGCATGGAGGAACAAAGGCGGCCGGAGGAAAAAGGAGGCTCTATGCAGAACGACCCTGGCAGAATATGGCTGTGGATCTGGTGGGGCTATTTCCTGCCACGCCAAAGGGGAACAAGTAGGTCCTGGTTCTCACCGACCACTTCAACCGGTGGCAGGACGCCTTGGCACTACCTGACGCAACGGCCCCAATGGTCGCCAACGCACTGGATGAGCGGGTCTTCTGCTACCTGGGATTGTCTGAGCAGATCTACAGGGACCAAGGGGCGCAGTTCGAGAGCCAGCTGATGGCCAAACTGTGCCAACTCTGGAATGTGGGGAAGACCCACACGACTCCGTGTCATCCACAGGCAAATGGAATCGTGGAGCGGAATAACCGGGGACTCGGAGACTCCTTGAGAGCGCTGCTCCTGGCTCGGGGACAGGATGAGTGGGACCTACTGCTCCCCTAACTGATAAGGGCATACAGACGCACCACCTACTCTGCGACTGGAGAAACGGCCAACATGCTAATGTTGGAACGGGAGCTGAGGTTGCCAAACCAACTGGAAAGCCACCTTCCACTGACCGAGTTCTTTCCTGCTCACCAGCACGCTCTGGAGGTGCAGCGGAGACTGCAAACAGTGCATGAGGCACTACAGCAAAGCCAGATGGAAGTGCGGCAAGAAGACAGGGAAGAGCCACCGCTGTACGCCCCAGGCAACTGGGTATGACTCACGAACAAACGCCGGAGATGGAGAGAAAATCCCAAGCTGCAGGCAAAGTTCGTGGGACCATACCAGGTCCTGAAAGCCTGGGGGAACCACACATATCTGGTGGAATGGCAGGGCCAGTTATCCATCTAGAGCGAAGGAACTCTAAAACCCTATCATGCTTGCCCAAAGAAGTTGTGACAGGCCCTAACCACTCTGGAGCCAAGGAGGGTCCCAACATGAAGGGAGCTCGACACAGCAGGCCGGAGAAAAGGCAAGAAGAGGCTAGAGTGGACCTTGTGCTGATAATGCCACCTCCCAACTGGGAAAGGCTGCTGCTGGAAGCTGCTGAAAAACAAGGACAGGAAGTAACTCCGGGAGAAAACCAGGTCGGACCGGAGGAAGGAGAACACCAGAGACGCCAAGGACGCTCTCCAAGTTCGGTAGAAGCCAATCCGTTCCCGCTAGAAGAAGTTTCGGGTGAACCGAAATCAAACCCGGAGGAGACCGGAATGGCTCCCACACTGAAGACTTCATCGGAACCTGTCCGCCACAACCCACGGCCAGCCTAGACTACTAGAAGGCCGGACCAGTACGGGAACGGAGTGTGCTACTCGATGGAATCACCGGCAAATGACCCGGAGGTGGGACAAGAGGACAACCAGGTAGTTCTCACGGCCGCTACCAAGGACTTTCTGTTAGAGCACTCGCTCACCCTGGACGCCCTCAGTTTGTTGGAGAACTTTGATGACGCATGTGATGTGTCTTTGCCAGAACTATTGGTTTTGGTCACCAGGAGCTTGGAAGAAGCTGAAGAAGCTCTAAGTGCCCCGAAGCCAGTCGGTGTGGCAGCAGACCAAGGAGATCGAGAGTTGGAGAAGGCAGCCGCCGAGGCCGGCACGAGCTGCCCCGGGGCAGCTGCCTCAGACACAAACGTGGAGGGCCTGGACAGAACCCTGACAGGAGAGGAGGAGGTCTGCAACGTAGCTACCATAAGCTCTCTCTCCCAAGGTCTAGATCGGAGACTATGGTCATCAATGGGGGAAGAGTGTTGTGGAATGTGGTCCACTGGGAGCTGAGCATAGGGCTGAATTAAGCCGAGCCAAGCTGTGTTCAGTCAAGTGTGTTAATGAGGTCGGAGTTCAGCCAAGCATGCCCAGAGTCATGCCAGGTCCAGCCAACTAAAACGGAGGCGGAGCTTACTAGCTATATAAGCTCAAACATTTGTGTAGAAGAGCAGAGCTGTTCTGGGCCTGTTCATTGCCTGTTACTTGATTCTTTCTTGTACACATTGATGAACTAAGCAGAAATATAGGTATTGAATTCATGCACGAGTCTTGTACTAATGGAGGAAAGTGAACGTTGCACAAACCTTTACAATATAAAATGAGCTTGACTGACATTGCTTGCTAGAGGCCAATGAACTGATACAAGTGATTTGGATTTTAGATATCATTGTTAAAGCAATGAAGCATATAAAATACTTTTCATTAGTATTCATGGTGGTCTTGGTTTTATCAGATAAATTGAGTGACTCTTAACTGCGCAGACTACAGTTTTTGCATTAATGGTCTGCGTTGTTATTTGTTATGTTTTGTCAGCTATTATTTGCTAGTGTTGTTATTTTGATAAAAACAAATACTTCACTTGTATAGTTTTACCAATCAAGCTTATTATCGCACATGGCGTTAGATCGAAAATTTTACTTCCATTTTTAACACCTTTCAAATATCTTTATTCACTTTCTCTGTTATAATAACAATTTCACTAGGACTATATCGCGAAAAAAATTGATGTAACTCGCTTGTTGATATCTAAGAGACAATCGTAATGCAGTGGGAAAATTATATGATACAAACATTAATTTTGAAGATTATTTTTGTTCATAAAAACATGAACGTTTACTCAATGAACATGATTTCACTACAACATTACTTAAAGGTTTCAAAGTCATACGAATTTTTATGGTTTCAGCTCGAAGAACTGTGAAACAAATTTTTTTATATTTGGTGATATTTGCTGTGTGTTGTTGGACTGTTTTACCGATTATCTGATTTTTCCTAATTGTGTATCTTACCAATTATCATCAGATTATGACCCTATTTTGATATATTTAGTAAAAGCTTTATAACTTCCTATCTTTTGGCAAATTGCCCAAGGATACTGCCACACATGGACAAAAACAGCCAGGTCTCAAAGTATTAAATACTTCCTTTCCAAAAATGTTACCAATTCTTTCAGCTGTTGAAATATTATAATGAAGAAATAATGGAAGCAATCGATGTTTTAGAAAATAATGAATTTTTTCCCAACTTATGAATAATTGCATGTTAAAAAGTGTATTGAAACTTTACATATATGTATTTACAAGCTGTAGGATAATAAAAAAGTTTTTTAACAAAAAATTTATTTGTATTTAACATAAAACAACATTTGTCATTCTAACTTTTAAACTACATATCATGAGAAAAGTGTTTTGTGTAGTTGAAATAATTTAAGAGAAAATAAAAACAGCTGTAAAGGTTTTTAAACTTTGTCATACAACTGTAACTTTTAAATTTCATATCATTAGTAAAATGTTTTGTGCAGGTCAAATAAATTAAAAAAATAATAAAACAACTATAAAAAGGTTTCAATGTAAATGTGAAATATTTAGCAAGTAATAGCTAAATTAAGGCGGTGTTGCTATGATTAAAATAAAAGATGATTTGGTAATGACACAAAAGAACGAACTGAGAAAACAAAATAAAAAGCCTGAATATAATGAATTAATAATAACGATTTGTTGCATAGAAGTGTCTGTATTAAAAAGATTACTGTTCCAGCAGAACTTATCCATCAAAACCTTGAGTACAACGATACTGGTACCAGTCGATACTAATACAAATATAAAAATGAGACATAGGACTGTTTTTGTCTGACCAAAAGGAGAGATCGTTTTGAAGCTATTCCTACTCGAGATAATATAATTGTCCGCGTGAGAAGAATTGGCTTTGACCCTATATTTAGTAAATGAACCTTAAGAAAAATATTTTTAACAAGGGCGTGGTGACTTGTAGCCACATTGGTAAAATAATCAGCATGCGCTATAGTTATAGCTGGAGTGACAGACAGACAAACTTTGAGAAATATATATAGCTAATGATGACTAGGTCTACATAAAAATTATTTAACAACCAACTGTAAGCCTGTGTACGTAGCAAGCAATAGTTTTAGTGAGTGAGTCACTCTTAGTATCACCATGTGTAAAGGAATCTGCCGGATCCCTTTACTCTCCACAAGGCAGTCAAACAAAAACTCTGAGTGTTAAGTGCCAATGAAGTATATATTTACTGAATAAATGCATATGATTATACATGCATGATAGGCAACCAAGAGCATACATGCAGGGAGTGTGTGCACAGTACGACTCTGTCTCAAAGATCGATTCCTCTACATTTTATATTTTTAATTACAGTCTAGGATCTGTCCCATTTATTTCCACACACAGTTTCTTCTTCGTGGCCATTCGGTCTTCTTCTCGGTAGTCTGAGTTCTTACCGGTGGCCGGGCCTCCTTAGTACCTCGGAGGCTTGATCCTACGACAGGGGTGACCAGGAAGTCTATCGCTGCAGCCCTTACCACAGTTCTCCGCCGTTAAATATGTTTCCATGGTGCGCATGATGCTCAATTCTGAGTTAATCCACATGAGAACCGCATCATGCAGATGACCAAATCGGTTAAAATTTGGTAAGCACAAATCTTTATCAAATTCATCACGCTTGCAAATAATGGAAACAGCACTTACGAATGATGAAGGCTATTCCATCCTAAACCTTTTCATGCTTCAGTAGTTTTTATTTCATTTGAGCAGTTCTGATGCGCTAATATTCCAAATGCTGCTAAGTGTGACAAGAGTGTGCCACTACTTACTGACTTATGAGAGGGTCAATAATTAGCAATGGAGTCTGGTCTTGTTACCAAAAAGTTAAAAGTGCATCCCGCGAATGTTCATAGAAACACTTAATTGCTCGGTCACTCAACTTGGGCACAACTCCAAATGCACATCAAGAGCTTAATGAAAACGTTGCGTATATTTTATATAGTTTAGAAGAAAAATCGTGCTGACAGAAGAAAGATAATTTCTGAGTTTATGTGATACCCTGAGCATTAAAAATGATTAACAGTGAGATGTTTGTATCTGCCAAAAATTTTACCATCTGAAGACTCTATCAGTACTAATCAGTCTAAATAAACTGTTAACACAGATTATTAAGAAATAGAACCCTGGTAGTCTCATGTACTGTAAGAGATTGTCAGGTGTGCCAAAATACCATTGAGAGTAATTATATGCACAGTTATTCCAAAGTGTCAATGAGTGGCCGATTGGTGCATTTTGGCGAAAGTGAATGAATCCCATATGACGCAATATTATTTCCAACTTCTAACCACGAATTCGGACGGACAGATAGACAAACTGACAGTTGGATACAAGTACAGACTAACAGGTGGAGTCGGCTCTTAGTAAACTAAAGAATGCCATTAAAACTTTAGCTGAGGTCATCTAGGTATCGAAGTGTTAAACTGCTTAAACTCCCTATTCTCAAATGACATACAGTTGATTTACCTAGAAAATTGAGATGCGGACAAACATTTCCACTCTCTTTAGCATCTACTACTCCTTCCCACGAGGTTGGAACTGGTTTTTTGAATCTTAGGTCACCTGTAGGAGGCTGGGCATATCTCACACCTAAAATATACAAAAAGGTTTTGACTTATTCTACACAAACACTTTTGTGTAGATTTGAGGGCATGAGCAAGAATACACAGTACAGCTGTGTAACCTTTGTTTGAAGATAAACAAGATATGCTGGCGAGTCGCAGTTACGAATAATTACAGAGAGCCAGCAACAAGATCGAACTAGTTAATTACAAGAGCTCTGACACTACATGTATGTTTCCATGACTCCCATGGTGCGCAAATTTGAGCTAATTCGTGAGTTAACCGCATCATGGAAACGGCATAAATCCGCAAGATAAGCGAGTTTTGCAATTCACAAATCGTTATCGAATCCATCATGCTTGTGAATAATGGAAATGGCACTTGTGAATGACGCGCATTAAAATATAGCTGGCTATTCCATTCTAAACATTTTTACGCTTCAGTCATTTTTATAGCGATTCAAGCAGTCTCAATGCGCATATCATTGAACTTAAAACCCCTAGAATGGCAATCACGTGACTTTTACACTGATCGAAATACGTAATGCATGCGCCATATTGGAGAGTTAATCGCGTACTAGCTCCGTATGTAAACAAACAGTGAAAAATGACAGAAACGTACATGTTGAATGGTTATTTTTCGCCTGAGTGTTAATGAAAACTTTTCATAAACAAGGTTTAGAGTGTCCTGATAGAAGAAAACCTATTTATAACATATGGAGTAGGATATAATAAGTAAGTGGATGTAAAATAGGTTTTCCTGGACCATTTTATTCATACAAACTGTTGTTTTACAGATACATAAACACAGCAAATGATATACTCAGGCAAATAACAACTGTTCCATTGTATTGCAGATTATATTATAGATGCATAAACCATAATGGAGAAACTTAGCACATGAATTGTTTCGATAAAAACAACACATATGCTGCCAAAATAGCATCCGTTTTCAAGATTTAAGTAATAACAGCTCATGAATGTATGATATGTATAATATAGTATCTGTGAAAGATGGAATAAACTCCTGCAACAACTAAGCGGAAATTAAAACAGTTGTAATAGAGGATAATCAAAACAATGCAAACAAGGAAATGCAGGAATTGGTGTAATCAGATGATTAAGCTCATACATGCACGTTACAGAAACTGTGTAAAAGGAGATTTGCATATCACTGGATATTGAGCAAAGGTGCATCAGAATTTCTTAGAACTAAATCTGATTAGAAATAACAGTACAAAAACAGCTAAAGATGAATATTACAGTGATTACATTGTTACTGGCCTTTAAAAAGTACTGTTTTAGTGTTTTATGCCGCAAAGATGCAGCTTGAAGTTTGAATGTACGATTTTTAGCATAATGATGCTGTTGGAGTTCCCAAAATGACTGAATGAGGTTTTTTATCAATGAAGCACAGTGGTTGGTATGCCATCTGCTGTGTTCGTAAGGAGTTTCCCAAGGCATAGCACATCACTAGATCCTACACTGCTGATGACATAACCACACAATGGAGTGGATCTGGCTTTGAATTAATTCGAAAGTATCGATCTGCAACTAGCAGGTTCCTGATGACAATGTCTAATGTCCGCACCAATCCTCCATTGTTTTGTAGCTCGAGTACAGTATAGAGATGTTGGTACTGGATACTTGACTTAGTAGTAACCAGCGACTAACGACCAATGTCACGTGACAGCACTTTAGTTAGCTTTCACACAATGTAGCCAGCTATATAGACTATACTGTTACTTATAACAGAAGTTTGACATCTGAAATCATTGTGTGCTCCACAAACTGATCAACTCCGAGAGTAGCCTGTATGATGAGAATCTCGTTTTGAGCAGTAACATTATCTGTCTTACTAGCATCTGATTCTCCACCACATTTGCTGATAAGTTTGTGAAAGGTAGCCTTAAACTGAGTAACAGTAGGATTATTATTCCAACTACCTAAACAAATGCATCAATTGCAACAATTATATAAAATCAACAAAAAATGAATGCCTTATTCACATGAAACATAGCACCCTTAAGATACAACAATACAGTTATGATCATTCTGCTGTAGTCATGATCCTGAAAATAAAATAGGTCAAAATGCTACCATATCGCTTTGCAAAATGAAAATGTGGCAAATTTTACTGGAACCAATTCAAACACATCTTAGGCATAACGCTTAATGGAAATTTCTTTATCAAGCATCCAAAATGGATTGCATCCATGAAATTATTTCAACAGAAATGACAACAAACAAACTGCAAAAATACTGCACAGAAGTACTAACCATTGCCACAGATGCATTACTAGAGAGATTTACATCAACATATTCTGCTAAGCTGCAGACATATTTATAAGCACTTGCAGTGGGAGCTGTCGCTGTTTTGCGTGCTGCTTGAGGTTTCTGAAAGAAATTTAGATATATCTACTCTAAGTTGAAAAACCTGGCAGCTCTTTGTTTGACAATATTGTTTGGAATTCAATCATTGAAAAGCACCATTCAACATTAAAAAATAAACCATTAAATGGCTGGGCAGTGTAAACAGTGTGGACACAGCATCTGGTTTCAGTTGAACATTTTGGCCTGCTCCGTCAAAACATGAATCATTGAAATGTTCGTTGCAGACAAGTGCCCAAGGACCAGGCTTATTCATTATTCTGCAGTTGAGATACCATTGTAAATAACAAGAGTTCTCAGTTACATCATTTGGTAATCTAAAAATTAAAATGAAACTGTACTAGTTAGTTAGCAACGGTAGTAATAACAATAGTATTATTACTCTTACCTTCTTACAGCTAGCTATATCCAGGTACAACAATAAATAATATTATAGACACTACAAGCATTTTTTCCAAATATTTATTTAGAAATAATGCGATGGTTTGAAGTTCTTAAATATTGATACAATAAAAATTTCAAATTTAAATAATAAAAACCTTTGTTCTAAACAAGAAAAATGTTCACTCACTAGCTTATAAATTCATCGAATCACCGACAACATACGGTCACACTCGCACACTCAGCAGTGACACTGATCGACTTTCACTCACCCAATGACCAGTTTAGTAGAACTAACTAGTGGCAGTACTAATTAGTAGTAGCACAACTAGTAGTGGTAGTAGGCTTTAGCAATAGTAATAGAACTAATAGTAGAAGTTACTCCCTTGTGAAATTTTATGCCCTTTCCTTTGAAAGTCCATCCCTGAATTTTTTTTCAGTTAATGGAATAGCACTGTGCACCTACATCCTTATGTCTCTTACATAAATCATTAGTAGTAATCTCAGTAGTCTGTCCCTTTTATTTAGCTGTGTATTCGTGATCTTCCATAGCTATTAAATCTGAAACTAGACTTCTTTCTCACATTGAACACAATGAAATTTACTCACACGCTTAACCCAACATGGTGCGGGTGGATTTCCGTACTCCCAAAGACCTTGGCCATTTCAGGGGTTTTGAGATCAATGGCTCCAATGTTTTGTACAATTGCTGCTAAGCTTAACGTCAAAAGACTGCGGAATCATTTAGAGGCATTAATTAGGTCAATATTTGACCTATGGGGTCAAGCGCTGGCATTAAATGCTCATCTTGCAGATGTTCATTGAAGCACTCGATTGCAAAGTAACTCAACTTGCCACAGACCCAAATGCGTATCATGCAATTCATGGAACCATAGTGATTACGTCAGCAATAAGAGAGAACAAGTTAATTATGAGAGCTCAGAGTCAGGAATAAGGGAGAACAGGTTTATTATGAGAGCTCAGAGAGTCAGCAATAAGAGACAACTAGTTAATTATGAGAGCTCAGAGAGTCAGCAATAAGAGACAACTAGTTAATTATGAGAGCTCAGAAAGTCAGCAAAAAGAGACAACTGGTTAATTATGAGAGCTCAGAGAGTCAGCAATAAGAGACAACTGGTTAATTATGAGAGCTCAGAGAGTCAGCAATAAGGGAGAACAGGTTAATTATGAGAGCTTAGAGAGGCAGCAATAAGGGAGAACAGGTTAATTATGAGAGCTCAGAGAGGCAGCAATAAGGGAAAACTAGTTAATTATGAGAGCTTAGAGAGTCAGCAATAAGAGACAACTAGTTAATTATGAGAGCTCAGAGAGTCAGCAGTAAGAGACAACTAGTTAATTATGAGAGCTCAGAGAGGCAGCAATAAGGGAAAACTAGTTAATTATGAGAGCTTAGAGAGTCAGCAATAAGAGACAACTAGTTAATTATGAGAGCTCAGAGAGTCAGCAGTAAGAGACAACTAGTTAATTATGAGAGCTCAGAGAGGCAGCAATAAGGGAAAACTAGTTAATTATGAGAGCTCAGAGAGTCAGCAATAAGAGACAACTAGTTAATTATGAGAGCTTAGAGAGTCAGCAATAAGGGAGAACTAGTTAATTATGAGAGCTCAGAGAGTCAGCAATAAGAGAGAACAAGTTATTTATGAGAGCTCAGAGAGTCAGCAATAAGGGAGAACAGGTTAATTATGAGAGCTCAGAGAGTCAGCAATAAAAGAGAACAAGTTAATTATGAGAGCTTAGAGAGTCAGCAGTAAGAGACAACTAGTTAATTATGAGAGCTTAGAGAGGCAGCAATAAGAGACAACTGGTTAATTATGAGAGCTCAGAGAGTCAGCAATAAAAGAGAACAAGTTAATTATGAGAGCTTAGAGAGTCAGCAGTAAGAGACAACTAGTTAATTATGAGAGCTCAGAGAGGCAGCAATAAAAGAGAACAAGTTAATTATGAGAGCTTAGAGAGTCAGCAGTAAGAGACAACTAGTTAATTATGAGAGCTTAGAGAGGCAGCAATAAGGGAGAACAGGTTAATTATGAGAGCTCAGAGAGTCAGCAATAAGGGAGAACAGGTTAATTATAAGAGCTCAGAGAGGCAGCAATAAGGGAGAACAGGTTAATTATGAGAGCTCAGAGAGTAAGCAATAAGGGAGAACAGGTTATGTAAAGTTTGCAAAATACGAAATCAACAAAAATAAACCAGTTCATAGGATTTATACGTACAGCAC
The DNA here is from genome assembly GCF_963576615.1 of Watersipora subatra. NCBI lineage: Eukaryota > Metazoa > Bryozoa > Gymnolaemata > Cheilostomatida > Watersiporidae > Watersipora > Watersipora subatra. The sequence continues at coordinate 18,940,034 of NC_088709.1, forward strand.
TTATTATTGCTTGCAATAAAAAATGACTGTAGAACAGCTTGATTGACCTGTTTACAAAGACAATAAAACAGCTGCCTTTTCTCACGAGTCGCCAAACATTTAATGGGTTTTCCCGGCCTTTACACTTGCCATGGTGGTCGTTAAATAATCATCTTCTACTTAATTCTCCTATAAACTGTCATCAGACATTATTTCGAGACAAATACACAAAAGACTGTCTGACACCTGGCTCGATCAAGTCAGTTGCGTGTGTGCCATTGACGAACTAACATTATTCTAACGATATTACGGACAAGAAACTTAAATATATTTTCTGGAGTATGGCAGAGATATGTTTTGTGTTTACTTGTCTTTTATCTAATTTTTCTGGTTATAACATTTGATATCATGTAATTTACGTAACATTTTCTGATTCAGACAGCAACTTTGCCTTAAAGATTGTGAATCAATTTGTCTTTAAAAACCTTTCAGGTTTCACTGTCAGTTGGAAATAAAGTCACAGTCAACAAAGATCTAACCACCGTTAAACTTTGGGAAGTACTCTAAATACAAATATACACACACGCATGATAAATAACTTCTAAAAATCAAAAAACTTTATAGGTTAATTATGAGATCTCAGAGAGTCAGCAATAAGGGAGAACAGGTTAATTATGAGTGCTCAGCGAATCAGCAATAAGGGAGAACAAGTTAATTACAAGAGTTCAGAGAGTTAGCAATAAGGAATAAATAGTTAATTATGAAAGCTCAAAATATCAAATTTTAACATAAAAAGTTTTTTAAAGCAAAGAAAAACCTGCAATGACCTACTACTTTTCTCTTTGTTTTTTTTTTGAGAAATAAGCTAGAGAACAAGGTCTCTAAAATATTCTACCATTTTATTCCTATTAACTGATACAAGTATAATACTACCACTGTATTCCCATGAGCTGATACAAACATACTGCTAAGTACTGTATTCCCATGAGCTGATACAAATACACCAATACTGTATTCCCATGAGCTGATACAAGTATACTACTTCTGTATACCCATGAGCTGATACAAATATACCACTACTGTATTCCAATGAGTTGATACAAATATACTGTTACTGTATTCCCGTGAGCTGGTACAAATATACTACTACTGTATTCCCATGAGCTGATACAAGTATACTACTACTGTATTCCCATGAGCTGATACAAATATACCACTACTGTATTCCAATGAGTTGATACAAATATACTGTTACTGTATTCCTGTGAGCTGATACAGATATACTACTACTGTATTCCCTTGAGCTGATACAAATATACTACTACTGTATTACCATGAGCTGATACAAATATACTACTATTGTATTCCCATGAGCTGATACAAATATACTACTACTGTAGTTCCATGAGCTGATACAAATATACCACTACTGTCTTCCAATGGTTCAAGTAGATCTAAGATAGTTGGTTTGTTAGTTGGCTTGCAAACTGATAAAATCTGACACTGATAGTGCCAAGTATATAGACCAACTTTTCTTCTTACTTTAAACTAATGAAACACTTGTCTGCTGAGCCACCAGGAGTACTACCATATTCCAGTATAACCTATGTTATAGCTACTGTAAGTCTTGTCCAACGTATCTATCTTACCTAACTCATTTCATTGTCAATGCTTTATGGATCTGGTTCAAAATCAAGATGTTCTACTTTTTCACATGCAATGGCAGACATCAGGGTAAGACAATGCATATTACACTATTGTATATTCCAGTAAAACAAGTTGAAGGACTTGATGGCTTACTACCATAGCTCAAGAGCTATTTATATGTGATGCAAAGTCATCTGCTTAGTTACTTTTAATCATTTAATGAGTAGGTCTTTTAGAGTTGTATGCATCATTTATTTTAATAATCAACTTACCCTGAAAAAAATCAACTGGTTTATCCAGAAAGGTTAGACTAAGTCCCCTCAGTTCTCCTCCATGGCTCAGTCTTACCACTGGATCACTTCTCACTGTAGCGAAGTTTACTAAACTTACAACTAGCAACAAAAGTGCAAAAGGAATCATTTTCATGACAAGGCAGCTCTGACTTGCGGTACGCTTGTGCTTGACAGCTTATCTGCCCAGCAATAATAACATTAAACCGGCTTTTGTGTGATCAAAGAGAGGCCAATGACAATCATAGCGCAGTAGTTTGTCAAGCCCCAGTAGTTGTTAGTAATGTCAACACTAGGCTATGATAACCAATGAAATGGCTAGGCCAAAATTGTTTATGCTGAAGAGCAGATAAGATCGTTTCAGCAGTGTGGCATCTTCTACAGCAAAAATTGCAGTTGCCTCTCGCCAGGATGAGTTGTGCATCCACATGTGTTTTAATCAGTAAAATTATAACTAAGCAATAACTTTTGGAATGACCAGTTTGTATGTTGCCAAAGTTATAATGAAAAAAGAAAGGGTACTGCTGGTTGAGAAATGCAATATTAGCAGTCAAATGGCACTGCAGTGCAATAGGAGAACTGCCATGGTAGCTGCAATGGTAGTTGTAATGTACTGGGTGTTATTATGTACAACAAACAGCAATAATGAAAGGAAAATATTATACATGTATGTTTATATCTCTCTCCTGCAATAGGAGAAATGCAATATTAGAAGTAAAATGGCAAGCTGCTGTGTAATATACACAGGCTGGGGGCTGTATTTCATTGGTCGTAGCAACCAATATCAAGAAGTTGTAATATTTATCTAGATTTCTGTATTTATATTTAAAAAAATTATGCTGAATTTAAAAATCTAAATAGATTTTAGCTGGTTGTCATAAAAATAGATGTGTATCTATAAGAAAATGTAGGCCTATTACTTAATTTTGTAGATATTAAAATCGGCTCGGCAGTACCGCGATATTGGGCCCAGCCGCAATATCATCAACAAAATCTTTAGAAAAATAATAACAGTAACATATTGCACACTATCGGTCACTATATACTTCGATCTTGTAAATTCGAATGATTATTCTTATAACTAAATCTTATAATAATCTTATAAAATCAAATAATTATTTTACAATTAAATATTGTAATAATCTTATAAGAATCGTTAGAAAAATATCAATATTAGCAGTCAAATGGCACTGCAGTGCAATAGGAGAACTGCAATGTTAGCTGCAATGGTAGTTGTAATGTACTGAGCGTTATTATGTACAACAAACAGCAATAATGAAAGGAAAAGATTGTATGTTTATATCTCTCTCCTGCAATAGGATAAATAAAATATTAGAAGCAAAATGGCAAGCTGCTGTGATAATGGAATTTGGTGGTTTGAATTCCGGGGTTTGAATCTGATATTTTTCTAACAATTCTTATAAGATTATTACAATATTTAATTGTAAAAATAATTATTCATTTTTATAAGATTATTATAGGATTTAGTTATAAGAATAATCATTCGAATTTACAAGATCGGAGTATATAATGACCGATGGTGTGCAAAATGTTACTGTTATTATTTTTCTAAAAAGTTTGTTGATAATGCGGCTGTGCCCCATATCACGGTACCCAATATCACGGTACTGCCAAGCCGTTTTAATATCTGCAAAATTAAGTTATAGGCCTACATTTTCTTTTAGATATACATCTATTTCTATGACAACCAGCTAAAATCTGTTCAGATTTTTAAATTCAGCATAATTTTTTAGATATAAATACAGAAATCTAGAAAAATATCACAACTTCTTGATATTGGCTGCTATGAGCAATGATATACAGCCCCCAGCCTGTGTATATTACACAGCAGCATGCCATTTTACTTTTAATATTGCAATTCTCTTATTGCAGGAGAGAGATATAAACATACAATATTTTCCTTTCATTATTGCAGTTTGTTGTACATAATAACACCTAGTACATTACAACTACCATTGCAGCTACCATTGCAGTTCTCCTATTGCACTGCAGTGCCATTTGACTGCTAATATTGCATTTCTCAACCAGCAGTACCCTTTCTTTTTCCATTATCACTTTGGCTGTTTATCTGCCCAGTACATCAACAGTGCGTGTGTGTGCGTGCGCGTGTTCATGCGCGTGCGCAAGCGCATGAGCGTGTGTGCGTGTGTGTGCGTGCGTGTGCAAGCGTGTGCGTGCGTGCGCGCGCGTGCGTGCGTGTGCATGCGTGTGCGTGCGTGTGTCTGTGCGTGTGTCTGTGCGTATGTCTGTGTGTGTGTCTGTGCGTGTGTGTCTGTGTGTGTGTCCGTGTGTGTGTCCGTATATGTGTCCGTGTGTGTGTCTGTGTGCCCGTGTGCGCGTGTGCGCGTGTGTGCATGTGTGTGTGTGTGTCTGTGTCCAGCTTTACCCATTAAATATTGAATTTTAAATTTTTGAATTCTGATGGATTTGAGCTAACAGAGATTGCAATTACCGCTCTACCGCTGAGGTATATAAGGCGTATAGATCAAAGGCATTATCATATACCATATAGGTTATGCACACGCTATATGATGTATTAGTTGAAACTATAAATTGTATTAATTCTATGAAACACAATGCTTGCTTTTCTGAGTTTGTTGGACTGGTATTATTGGTTTTTGTAAGGTTCAATCGTTGTATTCACGATCAAGGCCAATTATTTTGCGTGTTCGGTTGTTCGCTTGTTTGCATTTTCGCAGGTTTGCGTTTTTGTATGTTTGTTCGTGTGTGTTTGTGCATGCGTGCGTGCATGCGTGTGTGTGTAAAAACAGGTTATGGTTCCAGCAGAACCTATCCATCACAACTTGGAACATGATGATACTGGTACCTCTCGATACTGGTACAAATGTAAAATTGAGTTATCGTATTGTCTTGGTCTGACCGAACAGAAAGAGAATGTTAAGGTTCTTGTTACAAAAATAGTACAATATTTGTCTGTATAAAAAATTGGCCTTGACTGTGATATAGCAATTTAACCTGAAAAAAGCTAAAAATAGAAGTTCAAGCAAACTTAAAAAAGCATTGTGTTTTGTAGAGTCAACAATAGTTTCAATCATACGATCAATCAATGATACGTCATTTAGCATGTGCATATGCTATACAGTAAATAATGTCGTTGATTAGTACGCCTTGTATTGCTGAGTGTTAGAGTGTGTGGATTTGAAATTACATTTACAATATCCGCCAGTTCAAATCCATCAAAATGCGAAACTTTAATTCCAAGATTTGAATAGCTATAGCTGAACGTACACAGCTACAGAAACACACCCAAACTTCAAGACATATATAGAGATGCATATGTAATTACAAGTGTATATACATGTACATGTACATGTACATAGATGCTTGTAATTAGTGTGAAGAATAGCTACTAGATACTTGCAACTTTGAAGATTTAGTGCATTCTCTCATCAGGTTGGAGTTTAAAATAAAATTTAGAGAACTATTTTTTATAGTTATTGTTAGCTAACTTGAACTACAACGTAAGACCAATAGCAACAGCTGAACGAACATGAAATGAAATTTCCAATGATTCAGGAAAACGCCCAAGCACTTTACCAGGACACAGACACACATGGTTCTTTAGCATGAATTAAGGGAAGTTTAAAACCTTCAGAAAAAAAAGAACAGGTCAATTTCTAGACCCAGATGGGAGTGCAGTGCCTAAAAAAAAAAAAGCTATTGGTGTACTTTGCTGTACACTTTGTCGAGCTGCTAAGTACTCAGGGAACTGTATATAAAGATTCATTTGAACAACTCCTATTAATCATTTCAGGCAAAAATCACTAACATATCCTAAATTTTCAGAAAACTTCAAAGGGCAAGCTTGTCTACAGAAAATAATAAGACACCTGGTTATCCTGGTATTCCTGTTCAGCCTTGAATACATGGTAGACTACAATGGCAAAAACTGATGCATTGTACATATCTGGAAAATCAAAGCTAGTACTTACGAGCTTGTAAGATGCAAACATTTTCCCAGTGTTCATACGAGACATCAGGAAATAATATGGCTATTATAGAAGAATTTTTCTTTTGTACATTGAAAGTAAGACCGTAGCCCTCACCATCTTTAGTTAATTTTATTAGATATGCCATCAGGTCCTACAAGGGACTTGAAGCGAAGTCAAAAAACTAGTAGTTTTTTAGTATAATTATTTAATATTACAAATTTGTTTTATAAGTGCGTATCAAAAACCTTAAACATCATAACTATGCTCTTCAGTTTTTTTCAAATTTAGGAAAAACATATTCACAATATATAATCATTCAAGAATGTCTGTCAGGGAGTGTGCATACAGAAAATACATAGTGCAGATCTTTTAAACCTCTCCGTTTTAAAACCAGATTACATACCACACAAAAATTTGTTCTAGAGATGTTATTTGCTAATGACAGCGCATCAGTTGCTGCGGTTGACATACAGCTACTTCTATACAACTTTATTAGGTCTGCATGTCTGCTTAGACTAAAGATTAATATTAAAAAAGCAGAGTATGTGTATCAATCAATCAAAATTCCTCTTCATTTTTCTGAATTCAAAGACATCTTTATCAACAAAGAATTACTAGTTCCAGCCACACATTTTACTTGCCTTGTAAACATTGTATATAACTTGTATGGCATGGGCAAATTATTGGCAAACCCAGTGCTATTTTTAGCAAGCTCCAATCATAAACAAGTAGATGTAATTAAAATTGGTAAGTCTCATTTCAGCTCATATCGCAGTTCATTTGCTCAAAATGGTTTATTGCCGCATATGGCTCATCCACGAAATCGGTCGAGGTTCATGGTCACCTGATATCGTCGATGGGCATTTTGCAACGTATATGGTCAAGTTGTCCCAAACGATCCTGCAGCCACTGGAAATGTGCGTTTTATCTCTATGTCTATGCTGGGCCGTAAATTTTTTTGTTAGGTGCTCTGTTGTATTTAGACAGCACAGCTTTCGGAGAGATAAATTTTTATTCTTTCACTTGACAACTCTTCAGCACTAATAACTTAAACATAACGCTACGCTAGATAACTAAATTATTAAGCTCCATAGATTTTGACTCATAGAAACACTCAAAGAACTTGTAGAGTGTGGTCGTGTCAGGAGAAGCAGAATGAGAAAAGGTCTGAACTGTACTGTACCATCTGTAATATTTGTTACATTTACTGTATTTATTATTATCTGTTATTAATGTATCTAATACAATAAACAAATAACTGTTCTTGTAGTTAAAAGTGGTTTATTCAATCTTGATTTATAATAATGGATGGGGGTTTATTTGGTAACATTTGGTGAATGATAAAATACACGGTGGTTCAGCAAGACCTATTGCTGGCTTTATATTTTTTAAGCATTCATCATGAACTACCACACTGTCGAAAAGTTCGACAGTGATGCAGTTTCATCATTATACCATGTGTAGCGTGATTATGAGTTTCATGATTCTTGCTTAGCTGTTTTCATGCAGTGTACGTTTCAAGAAAAGATGCAGAGTAAGAGCAAAAAAGCCCAGAAGAGTCTCCATAGATATAAGAATGCAATTGACAACCACTTTTAATGGTGAGAGCTGGTGCAAAGGAAGCACTATTATTAAATCAATGTGCTGTGGTGTGCTTTCTATTCTTGTTTGTATTTTTGAATTACCAATATTGATTTTCATATTATAGATACTTCAGCTTGTGATATAGAAATTGGTGATTGCAGTAGGGATGATGCCATAACAGACTCATGCTGCATAGGTATTAAAGACCTAGCACACCTACCACAGGGGTTATCAAAATCAAGTGAATCACTTGGTTGCAGGCTCAATTAACCACACGCTTATACCCATTTAGCACAACCTATCCAAGGTGGTTGTGCCAATGAATCAGTACAACGACATGATGATGAGAACAGTCAAAGTTCAATCAAATCAAGTGCTGCCTTCTCTTCAAATAGAATATCTTCATAACTACATGTGGTGTCTGGAACAACTTGGTATGGACAGTTTTGGTCTATAGCCAATGAAGCTGGCCAAGTTTGGTAGCATTTGTGCATGGCTGGCTGTTTGTATTGCCAAAAATCTTAGACCTAAGGTCATTTGACTAAACAATTTTGAATCTACCGCTATAATGAGCCTGCTGCAATCTGATTGGTTTTTTTATATAGTCTGAGGGGGTCTTAAAATGAATATTTGTTTCCTCATACATCATATAATCGATTTATATTTATGTTTAACTATCACACTGGTTGTACTATCTAATGTGCTTTTGCTATTGTACATGTAGATGAAACTATTTTGACCAGACTGAAAATTTTTAGACACTGTAAAAAGACTTACATCTATACCCAGAAAGGGAATTGGGATCTACACAGAGAGGATATAGGGAGATTGTTTGCAGATAGAGCAAAAGCCCAAAAATGAGAGTTGGTGAGCATAGCTTTGTTATTCTGTTATTTGAGATGATCATGAATATATTGAATATATATCCCAAATTCAGAAGATAATAAAAAGCAATTATGTTTTTCAGTTTTCATAAAATTAAACAGATGATCGCCAGCCTGCCATTCATCAGGCTTGCTCAGACTGCAATGGAACCGTGTTTTGTCCACCTGGTAGATATAATATGGTTAGAATTATTTCTTTTGAATGTAAGTTTTCAACTGAATTGAGTAGTTATACAAACATAGGTTAGCTCTACTATTAGCATAAGCTACCTTGGGTTACATGTGCTAGCATAGGCTACCCTGGGTTACCTGTACTAGCACAGGCTACCGTGGGTGACCTGTACTAGCATAGGCTGCCGTGAGTGATCTGTACTAGCATAGGCTGCTATGGGTTACCTTTACTAGCATAGACTACCCTGGGTGACCTGTACTAGCATAGGCTACCATGGGTGACCTGTACTAGCCTAAGCTACCCTAGGTTACCTGTACAAGCATAGGCTACTTTGGGTAACCTGTACAAGCATTGAAATGTTTGGATGCACCCAACGCTATTATATGATGTTTTTTTGTTAAAAATTTTGATGTACAAAAATGTTCTTTGCATTCTAACAGTATATTTTCCAAGTTGGGCTAGTGTCTGGTAATTCAAAGAGGAAGCCATTTCTCATTCATTTTTTTAATTTGATTCTTGTCATTGATTTTAGAGTTTCATCAGGAATTGAGGAACCGAGGCAGTTTTTCATTTCTACTAGTGACGTTGAAGAGCAGATCACACGTATAAAGAACAGCAAACACAATTCGGTAAGTTTAGGGTCGTGCGAACTATCTAGCAACTTCAATAGTCTTACTCGCAGCCAAGTTTCCAAACCCTGGTGATTAAAAACCATATAATCACAATTCAGTTGAGATGCATTTTTGATATCACACACCTTATAAAGACCCAGCATAGGTACCCATAGGTATAGCAGAATCAAGTGACCTGATTGTTTGCAGGCTTAATTAACCCCATCCACAAACTCATCTAGCAAGGTGGCTGTGCCATTGAATAACCAATCAGTGCACTGAATTGATAGTGCTGCCATCCACCCAAATTCAAATATCTTACTAAGTTTGATGAGTAAAATGTAGAATATCTTGAAAACTATGTGGAATATTTTGACAAGATAAGTGCTGGGCAGTCCAAGTTTATAGCCAATGAACCTGGCCAATTTTGGTAAGCAGGCTAACAAATTTACACTTAGGTGTTGTTATTGCTAAAAATCTAAGAGCTGGTGGATGCCATTTGACTCAACAGTTTTAATCAACCACCATAATGAGCCTGCTGCAACATGATTGGCACTTTTGTCTTTATAGACCACAATTACCTAGGTCGTTATTAAAGGTCTTCAATAGATGTGGTGATAGAAGGCTCGTCTGCCAAAGGAAAAGCATTTTCCAAGAAGGATGAGACTGGTTGTTTGCTAGCTGCCTGCCGCCATTGTTTCCTGCTGAAGGGATTAGATATTACTAGAGGAAGATATATGCATATCCATACACTGTGCAGGTATCTGTGGTTGATCATAATACCTCATCATCGGTCCATTCAACCTTGTTGTTATTGTCGCAGAAAACATTCACAAACCTCCTTAAAATCTACAACCTCTTTTCTGGCAATAGGAGTGTTTTATCTACTTGTTACAAAGGTTTTTCTATTGCAGAAATCTTAAATAGGTTTTGCTATGATGCTTGCTCCATAAAGCTAATGTAATGTGTTTTTAGAGAGATTTTCAAGGTGCAAAATTCATTGCCCTTGATACAATGTGCAAATACTGGCTTTGGCTAGAGTGGCTGGATGGGCTACCAGAGCAGCAGTGCCCATTCCTTAGTATCATGCATGCCAAGGTTCACCATTGGAGTTGTCAGTAATCTGTCTAATGACTATTATAGTAATCATTCAACTACTTAATTTTAAGTTTCGTATTACCTAAATTTTCATTTTTTGCTTTTTTTCAGATGAAAGGGAGTGGAAGAGTCACTGTAGGAACAGGATTAAGTATTGGGAAAACCACAGAACTTGGTAATAGCTACATGTCCCAATTGGAAAATGTAACAAAGACACATGACATCAGATGGTGAGTTTATTCAGTGATTACTATTATGATGGTGAGTTGATTCACTATTTTATATATTGTCAATTGGGATATTTTTTAGTCTGAAGGCCTATCGGGTAAGTTATTAGCTTTGCATTTGAGAATTTTGAATGTACTGTACCACTGTGAAATGTTTTATAACTTGGTTAATGACAATACACATTGGTAACTTTGGCACCTATCTAAATCATAACAATGAAAGCTCTATAATCTCACAAGTGCCAACTTGTTGATGATATGACTTCCCAATTTATTCTATTGTTTCAAGGTAGACGGAGACGCTTGGAGCAAGGAGCAGCTTTTTGGAATCTTTGAAAGTTTGTCAATCTGCCCAAACAGATATTTACATCTCTTTCCAAAGTGTGTATAAACAAGAGTCAGGAGAAAAAATCATACTGTTCCGCAGGTTCAATTTGTTTAAACTATTGACAAAAAGTCAAACTTTTTCAATAAATAATTGGCTTTATTGCAAAACTGCAGTTATACAACAAGTGAAGAATTATAGTGCCTTGCGCGTTTCGTTTCAGGCCAAGAAACAACTTCCCATTCTAAAGGCACAAGTGGATGCATACTGCCACTCATTTGGGTTAACCTATGCTGAACTTGAGGCCAGGGCAATCTTTGTTGCCAAGCCTCCACCAAGTGAGTTTTTTACTTATACTATTTCCACATGCTTAGAGGATAAATGATTGTTTTTCTGTGTCAATTAGCAGTGGATGATTTGTATTTCATGATAATGCTCATAATAACATGAGTATAATGAAGCTCTGATGCAAAGATGAAATTATGAGATTTATGCTGTATGGTGAAAGATGATCATTGTATTTATATTAACAATGAGCTGTGCCTTCCGGCATTTCCCGGGTATTAAAAATCTGCTTATAAACAATGAGAAGTGATGAGAGTTGCTTTCCACTTTGCTATTAGCCTGGCACATCGCCAATGGAAAATTCTATTAAGCTTGCTAATAATCGCTAAGTTTTAATGACAATACGCCATGACGTTGCGTCAGCATTGTCTAGCTACAGCTATTTTAATGATAGCTATAGCCAGAATGACACACATACATACTTTTGAGAAATATATATATATAGATATATGATTAAAATGTTGTGATTGTTATATTGTATTATTTTTCAGAATCAGATGACGTACAAGGTGTCTTAGAAGACCTAAGAGTCAATATCCTGCGTCAAGAAGATGTTCTTAAGAAATCAGGTAGGTTTGTCAGGTGATCTCTTTGAAAAAACTATCACAGTTGAAAGGTTTTTTATGTACAGTCAAACATGGATAACTCGAACTTCACGGGACCGAGCAAAAGTGTTCGAATTATCAGAACGTCCAAGCTACCAGAGCGCTGTCACAAGTCCATGTATTTACTTATTTATTAGTAGATACATGTACATATACAAACTATAATAGAAATCAAAAGCACAAATGGCTTGTTTCAAATTAAATGCTTCTAATGTAAAGTTTAAAACGTTTTCATGAAAAAGTATAGAGATTTTTTTATCACTTGAGATTGGTTTGTTGTTTGAGGTGATGTTATTGCCAGGACGTTTTTTACATTGACATTGGCAAAACTTGATCGTTGTTGAAATGCTCAAAAGAAAAGACATCTTTTTCTTGTGAGCGTTTTACCCACGATCAATTTTGCCAATTTTTCTTGAACTTTATGCAAAGACTACTTCACTTTACCTCGCTTCCGAAGGTTGATTGCTAAGCGAATGTTTGGTATAAATCAAATTTCACCAAACCTTTAGAAAAGTCGTTGACAAAATATTTTGCCGATGGTGGTAATAACGACGCTTATGAATTACGAAAAGTTGAGGTTTACCTCTATGGCTTGGAATAAAGTGATTTTCTAAAGCGATAACAACCGTTTCGGTAGCCGTTGGGTAAAAAACAGTTCGAGTTATCAGTGTTGAGTTCGAGTTATCTATAGCAATTTATCATTACGTAGAAACGGACCAAAGAAACCATTCGAATTAACCATGTGTTTGAGCTATCCGTGGGCGAGTTATCCATGTTTGACTGTATTGTGTTATCGAAAATGTCATTGCTGTTTATATTAACAGAGGGTGAAAAAGCTGCGCAGAAGTTAAGAACGCGTCCGCAAGCAAACCATGACAGCTATAAAAAAGGCTTTAGAGTACAGCAACCTCCATCTAGAACCAACAACAGAAAAGCTGCAAAGCTGTTTGAAGTCAGGGTTGTTCCCATGATCAGTTGTTCGTGGAGGTAAGTTTTTTCATGAAATATCAAACACCTGCAACAAATCTAGACATTCCTTGTTCAACCCTTACACATGAAGACCCTAAATTAACAGGCCATTTTGATGTCACTTTTAATGTTTCAGGTATAACCCACTCACATGATGTTCTTAAGGCAATAGAGAGCTATCAATTGTGGCAGAGAACTCTAGAAGAAATCCTGATCCTAGAGCAGGAAAGGCAAACGATGATAAGAACAATATGTGAGTTTATTATCCGTGTTTTAGATGCTTAATATACATGATACTGTAGCAATAAAGATATCTCAGTTGTTTTTTGCAAGTCCATTCTATAACAAAAAATCTGCAACATCACATTGAAACACAATATACTATTTTCAGTATTGAGTTAAGCTCTGAGTTCCAATTTTTGGCTAATTTGGTCCTCTTCTTTTTCAGTTCAGCAACTTGATACATGCAATGCTCAAAAAATCATCTGTTTTCTTCTCTGAGGAAGTTAAGGTACGTACTATTAAATTTGGAAAGAACATTATCGCAATTTGATCAAGCTGTTGCCAATCACTGTTTGCCAGGCAGCAACAATATTTCATATAGCAGAAAATGATAGATTGAAGAAACATCCAGCATTATTTAAAGCCATGAATAATGATTTACCTGGCTAGATCAAGAAAACTCAACTTGTCTATTTCATTCTTGGAATTATTTTATTGTCAGGGTATGCAACTAGCAGTGTCACTATGCCAGGACTTAGATATATCTGATGATGAGGAGGACGACCATGACTCTGACGGCACTGTTTATGGGGAATATTATGCCATGATCTACATGTATGACCACTTTTTGAAAACCATTGTTCTGTTTGTATGTACGATTCTGATTTAGCTTGCTTTTCACATGAAGAGTTCATCACTATTATTCATGTTTCTCGCATTTTTTATTAAATAGTTTCTTACATACGTCGAGGTATCAGACCATGTTAGACAAGGAACTATATTATGTAAAACATATGAGCTTGATGCAATTATCAATTATTTTAATTTAGTTGCTTTCAAATTCACGACAAAAAACAAAAACTTTAGAATTAGATAACAGACTTTGCTCCAACATAAAAAAGCAGCTTTTGATGCTATTACGTTTTGGACTGTTCCTGAAGAGTTTTCAAATCATCTGTGTACAGGTTTTAAAGTTTTCTGATCTAGTCTTAAACCAACTATTTTGGCAAAACTGAAAATAAAGTGCAGATTTAGACATTAGCTATTTTGCATCAGAATATAGATCTGATGATTGTAACAATTGGTGTTTTTAACCATGCTCATTATTAAAAATTATGATAGCAACAACAAAAACAATGAAATCATTCATTAATATTGATGCAATTTAGTCAATATTACCATTTTGTGACAAATATTTAACTGTTCACTTTTCATTATGAATTCATGAAATCAAAAACCTTGTATGTCAAACTGACTGCCTATTAGAGGCAGCAACTAATCAGAGAGTGGCGCTGTAATTTTCAACCCTTCCCTATTAGTGGAATTTTTTCAAAGGTCGAGTTTATATAGAAGTGGGGTTCAAATAAAGGTTTTACAATGTTTCATGCTAAACTGGAACATTCAGGCATGTATATGCATAGTTGAACAGTTACATTGACATGTATCTGTTCCATATTGCCTCATTAACATGGTACTTCAACAAGACAATACTTTTGTTTCTGTTGAGTGTCTATTAGCAGTGGCTTCAGCAGTACATTCATGAAAATATTACATCTAAACTCCAGACAGAAAGAACAGTCAATACACAGTGTGTATGTGTTGAATCCCTTCCTGACAGCGTATAGTATGAGTCATTTTCTTAAATGCTCACACAAACAGATTCGTTTCAACTAGATCATTTGAAAATCTGCAATCAAGAAGATGACTCATTTAAAAGTATTTACACAGATCAATGATACTGGTAAATACAGATGAAATACAGTGCAGTTTGCGTAGTCAGGTCCCTTTAGGCCTGAGCTCTTGGCATCAATAAGACAGAATAGCCCAATAACGGAAATTTCTAGTTGACCCATAACGACATCTGTAATGACTCGTGTACACAGGCGCATACATACACTACATGAATTTGTTATGTTGTACTATATTGTCTTGCAATGAGTTAGTGTGTGAGCCGCATTAAACTGAATTATGTACATATACATATATAATAGTGAATCATCTGGTGAATTGAAACATTTGGGTCACATGAGCTAGCGTTAAACCATAGTTACTGGTACATATACATACATGTGTACATGTGTACATGTATATCAAATTTATGTCACTTTTTAGAAACCAAGAGTTTTTCTTTAATGAGTGTTGTATTCTTTAGAATAGAATGTTGACGCGAATATATGATTTGCGAATTGACTTTAATAGTTGTATCAGTATAATAATTATATAAGTTATCATTGTGTTTGCCCAATATAGTCTTTTGTTAACCGATGTATCAAATGCTGTAAAAACCACTACTTGTGGACATCTCAATCAGCTGCGCTTATCCAGCCGACAGCCGGATAGTCATTAGTTCGTTGGCTTCTAAAGCTGTCTTATAAGCCATCTGCTGGCATCTCACTAACTTGCTTATTTCGATAGCTTGCTCATTAGAAGCTACTTCATGCTTTAATAATTGCTAAAAAAGATACAACTGATCAAAAAGGATTCTCCAACACGATTCGTAACACTTCTACTTACGGCGGTGTTTGAATTTACTCTCCTGAAAACCTATCATATAACCTATTAGCTGATGGTGGCACTTTGATTGTAGGTAATCTTCCATTTCAACTTTATTCCTTACAGTGTAACAAAATGTTATATAATTATCTTCACACACTACTGACATGTGAAGATTGTATTGTACTTTAACTATAACTATACCCAAGCCTTCATTCCGGCGCCGACCACAGAAGGAAGCCAAGGCAAAGCAGCAAGTGCAATATCTCTTCAACAAATGACTCATCGAGCTTGCTGGAGGTGTTTAGAGCTCCCCGATGGGGCTGGTCCAAAAGCTGGATGAGAAAAGGCTGATCTGTGCTGACTACCATCAGGTGAATGCATTTACGGAACCGGACAGTCACCAACTTCCTCAGATCAATGACCGTGTTGACCTCTTTCTCTGGCCGAAAATTCTTCAGTACACTGGATCTGTCCAGCGGCTACTGGCAGGTGCTGCTGGATGCTAACACTCAGGAAAAATTGTTGTTTTTTAGCCGCTCAGTTTGAAAAAGTTGAAAGTTCTGCTATTTGGACTCTCTCTTTCGCACTAGTCACCTCTCAGAGTCTGATGGAGCATATGCCGCACGGTCTGCACTTGCAAACCATGCAAGTTGAAATTTATTACCGCAAGTGAAAAAACTATTTAATAATTAATAACAGCGTCGTGCATATTCAGTGTATATAGGTTTAAATAAGCAGCCAAAACATACATAATATAAGTATGTAATCGGCTAACTAGAATTATAGATCTGAGTTAGCTACTGTAATTCCAATAAATATACTTTGTATAAAAACATTTGCTAATCACAACCATGATTTTGGCAATTTGTTTGTTTTTAACCATATGTAAGCATTTTTTTTTTAATTTTTTAGATTATTTTAAAAGTTAATGCCATGTGTTTGCTGCTTATACACAATTCAATGACTAGAAAATTCTTGAACAATAAAATACTAGTATTTGGTCAATGTTTTATGATCTAAAGCTAATATGATAAACTGAGCTAAAAATTAATTTGAAGCAAGATCCTATTTCTAAAAACAAAAAAATTGTAATTTAGAACAGCGAAAGTTGAAGACACAGGTAAAAATATGGTTACAACTTACGGTTGTATATATACACCCATATCTTTTTATATTACTATAATCAATTCAATTTGGTATCTGTGAAATTGGTATATAAGAGAACATTCAAGTTTATGTAGAGATATCAATTGTCAAAAGTGAGTGTGCAATGAACCATCAGTTGAGGCCTGCACGTGCTCCTGAACTCCGAATGGTTGTATAAACCTTGCTTTCAATTATATGTACACGGAATAAATTTGGTCATTATTCTATGAAATAAAGGACTCAGAAAAATTTAACAACGCGATTATATTTTTAGCATTTGCAGAATGTAAAGAGTTAGGCAGACACGGGCTGGATAAATTTTGGGAGTGAACTCGTAAGCATAGATAATATAGTCAGCTCTCATGTATTTGAGTGGACAAAAAGAGCTTTATATTTATGTGTGCCTTTCTGGCTTGATTGGCTGGCTGACTGTCTGAGAGTGTGTTCTAACCCTCTTACAAGCAGAAGGACTTTGTAATCCTTTTCTAACGCAGCTACACATCATGAGTATAGCTAAGGGAGTATTTCTTGTAACAAAAAAACATTATTGGTTAGCGGCATGTGTTTGTTTACATTTGTATTCAATATGAAAATTCAATATATCAACATTCAAAAATGATATATTTTAAGTCTCATAGCTGTGAACATTTATTGTACTTGCTTGCTTTTGCATGGTTTGAATTTTATAATTTCAATTTTATCTCATTGACTTTCACACAAACCTGTGATAAAGTATCAAATGTAAGTACA
The DNA here is from genome assembly GCF_963576615.1 of Watersipora subatra. Classification (NCBI taxonomy): domain Eukaryota; kingdom Metazoa; phylum Bryozoa; class Gymnolaemata; order Cheilostomatida; family Watersiporidae; genus Watersipora; species Watersipora subatra. The sequence goes on from NC_088709.1 coordinate 18,957,358, forward strand.
AATGTTCCCAGTGCTGAATGATGCCCAATGGAAAAAAGAAAATGTGTTCAGTTTGTGGTAAACCATGAAAAATGGGCAATGGATACAAAGGAAGAAGGAATCTCGACCTGGTTTCCTGATTGTGGTAGGAGACTCTGCAAGGGAGAATTATTTTGAAATCGTCATTTTATTTAAAAGTATGCATGTATATTTATATATATTTATATATATATAAATATATACATATATAGCATCCACTTTGTGTATATATATACCAGACTATATATATATATATATATATATATATTTTTTTTTTTTTTTTTATATATATATATATATTTATATATATATTTATATATACACAAAGTGGATGCTCAAGTGGATGCTCTTTAGACATTTTATCTGAAGAATGTGATACTTATTGTACCACATGAAACTATTAGTAATAAAATGTTTAACTTATAGAGTGAAGTTCCACTTATACATATTTTATATATATATTGTAAATTCTAAAATTCCAAACTCTCGTACTGTGTTGAGGCAAGGGAAAATGCTCCAGACTGCTATTTAAACAAAATTGAAGTTCTTCAAAACCGTTTACTCAGAACAATTAACAAGAACGCTTACGATTTTTCTGCTAATTCGTTATTCAACCTAAATAGCATTTTAACTATTAAAAAGTTATACAAATACAAAGTACTGATAAAAGCACACAACACATTTTATGAAACAAACCAAAACAGGACAATAACGCATTTAACTACTCGTCAAACACACATAAACCTAACAATATCATTGTTTAATTCAAAAGCTGGTCAATGTTGTTTGGATTATCAAGAGTCATTGCTATGGAATCTACTACCGGTTACACTGCGTAAGTTGTAAATGCTAATTCTTTCAAAAATGAACTGAAGCACTACCTCAGACAACCAGACTAGACTAAAGTAACTAGACAGACTTCTACTGACTCTACTTTCAGGTTCCGCACCTTGACTAGCCTCGCTATTGCGCACAGGGACTTCATCATCACCTTCGCTGGAGTGACACTTTTTATTCTATATTTCTTGTTCTTGTACAATGTAAGAAACTGTGTTGGATCCTGCGACCAACACGTAGAGGCGACCTGGGTCGGCTTACTCTACCGGTCTGCATTCACTTTCCACAGGGGGCCGTGTAAGGGTTGCCCGTAGACCAACACGCGGAGGCGACTGGGTCGACTTACACCACCGGCCTATTACAACCACCTTACACCAGGAATTGCTCCCTGGGGAATATTATGCTCGTTCGACAGGGTCAACCTGAGGTCGACGGGGTCGACAGTGTTTCTATAACCTTACTCCCAAAGCACCGTCCGTAGACTGAGGCTTGGAGTACGTAAGTGCTCAGTGTGATTCTGTTATTGCGCAAAGTAACAGAAGAGTGTGGGTCCAAATGCAAAGCATGTATTGAACGAACTTACTAGGCCGAAACACGGCCTTAAGTATAACCAGATATGCAAATGAGGTGGCTAGGGCCAACCTCCTCTAGGGGCGTGACTATATAAAATAACACAAGAGAACACAACTCTAATGACAATAACCAAAAAGGAGATGGTAATGCATGTTTCCATCACACACGCCGCCCCTATAGACGACTACCGGCTATATATAAAAATCACAAGAAAAGAAAAAAAAGATACAAGAATATAGGAACACACCAACTAGCTACAACAAAACAAACAAAGAAAAGGAAGTATAATAATATGAGAGACCCCAATTACTAAACATACCAAGAGAAATATTGATAAACCATGTCAACCGTGTCATCTAGGAGGTCGACACGCGATTCGCCAGGTTCTCCAGACGACGAGCCGCCCGTCGGAGGTTGGAGGCCTTCTCTCGCAAAGCGTCCACTGTGACCCGGGGTCGTACGTCCCCTAGCCGGCTCTGGATACTGCCTATCGTCGTCAATCTTCTAGGGGCTGGGACCGGTCGTTCCAGCTTGGGCGGACTGCACCACTTCTTCTTCGGGGGAGAGGGGAGAGGTGCCTGGAGCCCTCTTCGCGTAGGCGGCTTGGTTTTAACTGGCCCGTAGGGTGTGGGCTTTTCGAAGGCTGGAGGATTATTTAATTGTACCTTTGTGCTCCAGGCCGGGTAGCTATTTCGGTCGACCTCGTATATAGTAATTCCTTTTCCACCGTGAGCCTTCCGTACCTCGGCATCCTTAATCCGAGCCTGATGTTTTGCAATAGTATCTCGAGATGTGGAGTTTCTCCCACATTTGCAGAAGAAGCGTGTAAAATGTTGGGCGATGTGAATTCTGCGCCGCCGAGGGTTAGAGAGTAGTTGTTGGCATAATGGACAGCTAGTACCTTTCTCTCGACATAGTTTCGAGATCGTTTTAGCTGTCTCTGCCGCGATCCATTTGGTCGGTAGTGAGGAGTGTGGAACGTGATTATCCAAAGAATCCGTTTCTGAGTCACCTAGGGTTTCACCCGGCGCTGGGTGGAGCTCCAGTGGCATGATCTTTACTTCGGGCAATAGGGGTAAAGCTCCGATGATCGGTGCAGCCTTCTTTACGGTTTCTTTAGTGACTTCCATGTTGAGAAAAGATATAGGTGTGTGCGCCTCGAGTTGGTAACAAGTAATGAGCGCGTTCTGTCTGGGACCCAAAATGGCCGCCTTCTGACCTTGAACTCCGAGGGCTTCTCCCGATTGGACGGTGCTAGTGTCGTAATCGGTCAAGTACGCGGGAGGCCTCCTAATTCGTTGGGGCCGTGGCGCATCCCCAGCCCCGGTATCATTAGCCTGGGCTCCCGTATTTTCCGTGGCTCTTTCCTCCTCGGGTATCAACTCGCCGCCAGGGCCGGGGTAAATCATCGAGGTAGGATTGTGTTCCCCTGGGGGGACCAAGGAATCTCTCCTGGGAAATCGAAGTGCTTCTGACCTTCCTGGCGACTGAGGTATTCGCAACTCCGTCAGTTGGCTAGGCAGGGGCAACTCTGGAATAACGACTTCTGGGTTATCGTTTCCTCGTGCGATTTGCCTTCTGGGTCGACCCCTCATGTTGGGACGGCGAGCAGGCTCGACTTCAACCGGGGCTCGTCCTTGTTGCACCGGACTGGGGCGACAGAGTCGTAACCTTCCCTCCGCTTGGATAGATCGCTGTCCATACCTCTCTATTTCGTAAGTATGGTTTTCGTGACTCCTTAACACGCGATAGGGCCCCAAGTACTTGGCTGCTAGCTTCGGGTTTTCCCCCCTTCTCCGCTGCTTGCTTAGCAACCACACGAGGTCACCCTCATTGAATAACGGAGGCTCTCTCGCATCAGTTGACACAATTTCTTTTTGCCTATCTCGGAGGAGAGTGTGGGCTTGTATCAACCGGTCGTGGACGGTCTGCACATACTCATGTATGCTTGCGAATGATTCTAGTCTATTCCCATACAGCAACTGGTCAGGAAGACGTAGTTCCCGACCCAACATCAGATAGTTGGGTGTTTCTTTAGTGGCGGAGTGTGGTAACCCTCGCAGCGTCCGCATGATTTGTGGCAGTAACTGGTCCCAATCTTCCTGTCCTCTGCCCAGCAAGAGAGCTCGTAGGGAGTCACCCAACACACGATTGTTTCTCTCAACCACCCCATTCCCTTCGGGGTGGTACGGGGTGGTCCGAGATTTATCGACTCCCCACAAGTCGCATAGCTCCTGGAATAACGAGGACTCGAATTGGCTCCCCTGGTCGGTATGGATAATCTCGGGTAGCCCGAAATAACTAAATATCCTCTCGTCTAGGATCTGGGCTACCGTTGGGGCTGTAGCGTCGGGAATGGCTAAAGCATCTGACCACCTAGTGAAGTGATCAGTGAGCACCAACACCCAACCATTTCCTCGAGGGGTCGGAGGCAGGGGTCCCACCAAGTCTATGGCTAGGCGTTGCCATGGCCTCCCGGCGTACAGCCGTTGTCTATTCCCGGAGGTCCGCCCCTTTCCTGTTTTGGCCCTCTGGCAAACTTCGCAAGAGAGGACTGCTCTCCGGATATCTCCGGCCATACCCGGCCAATACCAGTCCAATTGGACGCGTTTCAAGGTCTTCTCCACACCGCAGTGTGTTTGCTCGTGGGCTTTCCACAGGATCTCCTGTCTCAATGTTTTCGGGCATACCACCACCACCTTTTCTCGCCCATTCTGGGTGAGATGGAGGGTCAACACGCCCGACTCGTCGAGCCGGAGCTGGTGAAACATCCGGGCCAATCGCTGCAGCTCGGGGCTGCCTACTCGTAGCACGGCCTCTTCCACCCCTCTCCGGTTCCTGACGGCCTGGTAAATGACCCCTAGGTCGGTAGCGGCTCTCTGTTGTAGTGCCCGTACTTCATCCAGCGGAGTTTGTACCACCGTCAGTTGTTCTGGAACCTTTTGGACTACGCTTTCACCAGTTCCATCCACAATTTTGGTCTCGCTAGTTACCTTGACGGCTTGTAACTGAGGATCCTGAGGCCTTCTGGGAGGGTGGTCCGACACTCTGGGTGTCCCTGCACCGCCCGGCAGCCGTACTGGGACTGGACTGGTTGGTGTGGGAGTCGGGAGGCCGTGCCCTAAAACAGGTCTGTTGCCCGGTAGTCGAGGCCATTCATCCTCATCCAGCTGACAGGGGTTGGGACTGGATGTTCCGGTGCCTCTTGGCGGCTGTACCGGAACTTGGTCCACTGGCACAGCAGTTTCCCAATTCGTTCCTGGGTTTACTAGAGAGTCGCATACTTGCGACCTCGTTGGCCCTTTATCCCGCCTCTCAATAGCAGCACACTGCCGGCAGTCGACGCACTGTCGTCGACTCAATCCATCGGCGTTCCCGTGTTTATCGCCTTTTCGATGGATAATTCGGTACTTGTGCTCGGCCAGGCTCTCCAGCCACCGGGCCACCTGGCAAGAGGGTTCCTTCCTCCGGTGCAACCAAACCAAGGAGGCATGATCGGTTCGGATGGTAAACTCTCTGCCATATAGGTAGGGCCGGAAATGCCGGACAGCCTGTACCACTGCCAGTAGCTCCCTTCTGGTTACGCAGTAATTGCGTTCGGCGGAGGAGAGGGTCTTGCTATAGTAGGCTATGGGTCGCTCCGTGCCCTGCTGAACCTGGGATAACACAGCCCCAGTCCCTACGTTACTAGCATCGGTATCTAGCACGTAGGGCAAGGAGGGGTCGGGATATGCCAGTACTGGGGCGTGTGTCAGCGACCATTTGAGCCTAAGGAAAGCTTCCTGTTCCTCTTCTCCCCATTTCCAGGGGACCCCTTCGCTGGTCAACAAGGTGAGAGGTTTGGCGATCGAGGCGTAGTCCGGCACGTATCTGTGATAGTACCCAGTGGTACCCAAGTATGACCTTAGCTGCGTCACGTCCTGGGGTGCTGCCCATCCACTTATGGCCTGAATCTTCTCAGGGTCGGTAGCCACCCCCGTGTTGCTGACTATGTGGCCCAGGTACTTGACCTGGGTCTGGAACAAGCTGCATTTGGAGGGCTTTAACTTCAGCCCGGCCTGCCTCAATCGCTCCAACACCTCGGCAAGCCTAGTGACATGACTAGAGAAGTCGGCTGACATGACGATGATGTCATCGAGGTACAGCAGCAGGGTTTTCCAGTGTAGCCCTTGGAGGACACGTTCCATCAGCCGCTGGAAGGTAGCTGGGGCGGAGGTCAGTCCAAAGGGGAGCACCTTCCACCTCCACAACCCACTGCGTGTGGCGAACGCCGACCGCTCCTGGGCTTCGGCGGAGAGGGGTACCTGCCAGTATCCGCTCATCATGTCCAAGGTACTGAAGAACCTACTACCGGACAAGGCGTCCAAGCTCTCATCAATCCGGGGGAGGGGGTAGGCGTCCTGGCGAGTGACACTATTAAGTTTCCTATAGTCTACACACAATCGCCACGCCCCGTCCTTCTTCCTCACCAAGACCACCGGAGAGCTCCAGGCCCCGTGAGCGGGCTCAATCATGCCTTGCTTTTCCAGGGCCGAAACCTGTCGTTCGATTTCAGCTTCCTTCTCGTGTCCTACACGGTACGGGTGTTGGCGGATGGGTTGTGCCTCTGGGAGGAGGGGGATCTCGTGTTGTACCAGGGTGGTACGCCCCATGTCTTCACTCCCTTGGCTGAATACATCCGCATAACGGGTCAAAAGGTCTTCCATCCTTCGGTGCTCGGTAGGGGATGAGCAATGTGGTGCCGCCTGTCGGAGCAGGTCCAGCATGTGGGGAGGTACGTTGGAGACAGGAGGGGGAGTTTCTTTGGAAACCTCGGCGTCTCCCTTCGCTGTCCAGGGGGCCCCTATTTCGTCCGGCCCGACCCCAGTGTATTGCCCCACGACCGTTCCTGCCGTCATGCTGACGGGATGGTCGGTGGGGTTCATACAACGGATGGCCACTCTCCCTTTCTCACCGGGTTGGTGTAGGCTGGCGGCCACCATATATCCATTCTTCGTTCCCTCAATTAACCCGACTGGCTGATAGGAGGAGGACGTGAGACGTCCGGCAACCAGGACCTCGGTTCGAGGGGGAAGCGTTGTGGCTCGCATTATCTGCACGCTGCTTGTCAGAGGTCGACCCTCTCGGTCAGTGCAAGTCAACTTCTGTCCATTTAACACCAACGTGGGTTGCTGAAAGTTCATCTCGCAGTGGTGGTCGACCAGGAAAGGCATGCCCAGGATGGCATCCTCCTTCAGGGCACACACCACGAGAGACACAGTAACCTGGACACTCCTGACTCTGACCGGGAGAGTGATGAGTCCGTGGAACTGCAGCCGGGTACCATCTGCCATTTGTCCATAGTCCTCCCGGACCTCCAATTTGCTTTTGACATCTTTAGGTAACCGCTCAAAGACATGTCGTCCCAACAAATTAGAGGTACATCCGGTGTCCACGAGGAATTGGACGGGCTGGCCTCCGATGCGACCTGGTAAGAAATAGCTGCTATTATGCGGCTTCCATGACTCGTCTCCGTGGGTCCGTCTGGCTTTGCTAGTCCTCTGGGGGCCCTTCTTGGAAGGCCGAGACGGCTTTGGCCAGACGTAGGTTTCGTCCTTGGCTTCTGAGAGTGGGAGACCTGCACACTCAGGTAAGGGTTGATATTGGTTATGCAAGGGGACCGGTGGCGAGCAGGGGGGGAGCCTGTGTCGCCTAGTCCGTCGTGGCTGTTGCCACTGTCCTTGCAAGGTATATTTGATCCACAGTCAGTACTTCCCCCTACTGCTGTGGATGGTAACCGTTTCCCGGCCTCGTGACTTGAGGCTGTTGTCTTTGGGAGGCTTGGGGGCACCGGCGTTGGGTGTGCCCTGCCTGGCCGCAACCCCAACAATTTGGTCCCCTTTTGTCCACGCCCCGTTGTCCCAACAGCTTTCCTTCCCTCAGTCCATCTGCTAACCCCTTTATAGCCATCAGGACGTCGTTCAAGGTGGCTGATGGGGGGTCCGAATGGACGGGGGCGACTGTAGCGGGGGTGACTTCTTCTTCCTCCACCGTCATTATTAGGGGTCGGGCACCAGGCCGAGGAAGAGTGGGCTGAATTTGCAGGAACTCGTTCCCCGCCTGCACTGCTTCCTCCAAGCTCTGTGCCTTCATTGCCAACAGGTGGCGTTGGAGGGGCGTATTTCCCAGTGTCAGAGAAAACGCATCCATGGCCATACTGGACTGGTAGGATTCTGGGAGGTCAGCGTATGCTATTTTCACCAGACGCTCCATCTCTGTGGCATGTTCTTGGAGGTTCGTCTTGGGTTCCCTTTTTAGGTGGAGTCTACTCCTAGCCTCTCTCGGGGAGAGCCCGTACTTCATGCGTAAAGCCGAGAAGATGGAGGCAGGTGAGTCCCCTCGACTGCAACCTCTGGCTCCCTCCTTCAGGGTCTCCCGCAGGTGGAGGAGCGTGGCCTTCTCACTCCACTCATTTGCTTCCGCAACCTCTTCGAACTGGGAGATGAATAACTCTACATCCTCACTCCCATCGAACTTCGGAGGCTTGAAGCTGGCTCCCCCTCTGGGTATCTGTAAGGCTCTAGTGATAGCCTCTGTCAGTTGACCAATCTGGTCGACCTGCTGTAACTCTGCCTCAGCCAGATCTCTGGTAGCATTCCGTCGGCTGTTTGGCATGGTTACTAGGTTCGTCTTATAAGTCCTAATTACCGCAGTTCAATCCCACTGCTTCCACCAGTGTGTTGGATCCTGCGACCAACACGTAGAGGCGACCTGGGTCGGCTTACTCTACCGGTCTGCATTCACTTTCCACAGGGGGCCGTGTAAGGGTTGCCCGTAGACCAACACGCGGAGGCGACTGGGTCAACTTACACCACCGGCCTATTACAACCACCTTACACCAGGAATTGCTCCCTGGGGAATATTATGCTCGTTCGACAGGGTCAACCTGAGGTCGACGGGGTCGACAGTGTTTCTATAACCTTACTCCCAAAGCACCGTCCGTAGACTGAGGCTTGGAGTACGTAAGTGCTCAGTGTGATTCTGTTATTGCGCAAAGTAACAGAAGAGTGTGGGTCCAAATGCAAAGCATGTATTGAACGAACTTACTAGGCCGAAACACGGCCTTAAGTATAACCAGATATGCAAATGAGGTGGCTAGGGCCAACCTCCTCTAGGGGCGTGACTATATAAAATAACACAAGAGAACACAACTCTAATGACAATAACCAAAAAGGAGATGGTAATGCATGTTTCCATCACAAAACACTCTTTATATTATTTTTTGCAGTTATATTATCGATGAAAATAAACAAACAAACAAATTAATGGAGTTCTGCTAGATGGTTGTAGTTCTTGGAGTTTAGAAAAAAGTATAGTCAGAGTATACATGTATATTTTTTTAGAGAAAACTATGTCAATTATAACAAAGTTGTTATATCGTCCTGGTGCATGATTACCTTTATCTACATTCTTTCAGCTATTCAAACAATTCAAACAGTTTAAATTTTATAAGCTAATATTATATATATTTACAGCTGCAAATCCTTATCTTTAAATGTTTTTATTTAAAATTATATGTGTTTATTTATACATATATAAGTTTATTTTAAACATTTTATATCAATTTTTGGTAGCCTGCTCTGACTATTATGAGGCTTCAATTTACAAGTATAGTTTTATTAGATCACCTTTATATTTTTCTTATTCATTACCATTGCTCAGACATTTCTACTGCAGCCGATACATACAGTCACTAACAACGCAGCTAGAAACAAAATTTTGACTGGTCACAGAAAAAAAATCGTTGGAATATTACTATTTTAATGTGGCAACTTTGAGAGAATTTAAGGAATACTTACTAGTTTATTGTTAAGAAGAACAAGTTTGTCAGGTTTCTGCATCCGTGCTTTAGTTAAATATTCTTTTGCTAAATGGATATAAAAAACAAACATTTTTTAAGTTAAAGACTCATCGATATGCATCAGAGTGTTCAAACAAAAATAGATCAGCAAAACTCTGCTGATTAGTTATCCAATATAGTCAGTCATTTTCATGAAATGTTAGGTAAATGCATTTAGTAGCCAACCTATTAGTTTTTTACCAAGCTACCTAAAACAACTAACAAGTAACTCAATCCTTGCTGGCAGCTACATGTCACCCCAAAATATGATTTCTTAATAGCTATTTTTTCAAAAGCTTTGCATAGCAATTGATACCTGAGAAACTTGTGGTAAAGAGATTCAAGATTCACTCAATGTCTAACACATTCTGAGTGGCAACTTTTTTTATGTAAATGTTGTGAGCTGCCATTAGCAAAAATACAATGATGGCTCCAAAAGTTATACCACTAGCTTTTTTTGATATATTTTAGTTTTTGTTACATTTATACTAGTTTTTGTTGAACACACACAACTACATTCTCATACCCATTTTTCTATTTGTGTTGAAAAAAGTTCTTGACAAGTGAAATACACTTTTACAGTGCTCAAGTTATTGGCCAGATTGTAATAAATATACTCCAAGGAACCCTTCGATTATCTTCTTTGTAATTTGTAGATTATTTTTACAGCTTTACTTGTTACTACATTTTAAATCATTGGAGCTCTGTTGGATGCTTGTAGTGACAATGTTTGTTAGTGTTTTTATGTTTTATAGTAAAGAAACACACCACCAGGACTAACTTTTTATAAGCTACTTTGGGTGTTCCTAACACTTATTCTGGAACAGTCAGATTAGCTTGAAGGAAAGCATTTTGCAGCGCATCCAGTCTGACAGAGCCAGGTAGCCATTTCACTTTTCCAGTGTGTGAAGGACAGAGGTGGATCATTAACGTGCTCACATTGTTAGTGTGATACACAGGGCCTCCAAGTTATGGTCTAGATCCAAAAGACCCAGCAATTTAAGGTTGAAAACTTGCTGAGAGCTTTTTGTCAGATCGGCATTAAGCAGGGCCTGAACCACCAACCCAATGGTTGGTAGTCAAAGACACTACCACTAGGCCACCCTGACATTCTAAAGTACAATAACTACAACTGCAAAAAAGTGATTTTAACTGCATATATTTACAAGCACAAAGCGAACATTATTTTCTTGGGAAAAATATAATCTTATTCATGACTAACAAACAGATAAAAAAGCTAAAGCAGCAGCTTTTAAGGAAATGGACTGAAAGAAATGTCTAATATCTACATAGACAGCTTCTAAAGCATCAAATATTCATATGATTCTAATAAGACTGTCACTCATTTCACGACGTTATAAAATAATGGAATTCTATGAGTATATGTCAGTTCATTTTTGGTATCAGTTTATCATCAGTAGCTGAGCTCATCTCTTTACAAACTTTAGTCTCTCTTGGTTTTGGCTACAGCTCTTCATGATGCGCTGTTGAAAGAAGTTACATATAATACATACAAGGTAAGTGGTAGTAGGTGTGAGCAATAGTTTGTTCTTTCAAATAATAGTTAGATGTAATAAAAAAGCCTCACAAATGTAAGTAAATCAGCCTTTGCTATTTACGATATTTAAACTTTACCAGATGTTGAGAAGATGCTTTAAAAAATCTGTAGGTCTACAGTCTCGGTTACATTAAGTACACAAACAACTATATTTTACTAGATAGACTTCATAGGAGCTTCTAGAAACAGCTTTTCACTCTTAAGATGCTGATGAGATTTTACTGGTGAACACTGCTAATAGTAATAAATGGCTAGTAATGACAAAGACAACTAAATGGTTGTCTCAGTCCAACTAGTGACAGTTTTATTCACTGTTACTCACTCTATTATGATGTATTGACCTTAAAGCAATTGTACCTGCTGTGTTTTGTTTAGATTTGAGCTGATCATCTTTACTAGCTTGCAGGTGCTTTCGCTGCAGTTCTCTGTCAGCATACAGAGTTTGTCTAAGTTTCTGCTTTCTCTCTTTATTATAGGAGTCGTCATAGTCTTTATGCCATTGCTGTTCAACTCAAGGAATATATTTGTTTCCTTGTTAAACTCTGGCCAAACAGGTATACCTTCTGCAAGTGTTGTAGGCTCATTTGGATTTCTGTAAGGAATATTTACCTACCAGTAAGATTAAAATACAATTTATCGTAATAATTCTAAGAGATCGTTCATTATGGTCTGGCAGTGATGATACAAATTGTCTTCTAGAGACTGCGCATTATATATTGCAAAAGTTGGTAAAAATTAGTGCATTGTAAAGGCAACCTCCATCTTCTCTTTACTGCTCCACAAAAAATAAAACAACTGGGTGCAAGGCAGTATGAAATATGTATTTGATAATATATATATAAACATACAAGCAATTCAATGTGTGCACATAGACTAAACAGCATGCAAGAGTCTGCCAAGGATCTCTATCTTCTTTGACTCATTCAGGGTTCTCATAAACTTTGTTGTCTTTGTCCGGCTCTGCCCCATCGGTAGACCAGTATACTTTGGAGCTTGTCTGGCATTCTTCCTATTGTTAACCTTTACAAGAGTACCTCGCAGACCCTCAGAGGCGTGCTGCGATTTGAGCAGCTAAGGCTCTCCATGGTCAGGAGGTGGTATTGCCTCGGAGAACTCTTTTCTCTGTTCCTTGTTTTCACTATCACTTCGATAGCTTCGGTTCTAGCAGCTTTCTCATTACTATCACTTTGATAGCTTCGGTTCTAACAGCTTTTTCATTACTATCACTAGAATAGCCTCTGTTAGAGCATCCAGAGATCTGCCACATCTTGCAGAGTCAGGATCTTCGATCCTACCGTGTTCCCTTTACTGCTCCCCAAAAAATCAACACCACTGAGCACAAAGCAATATGAGATATATATATATTTGATAATACATATAAGCATACAAGCAAATCAATTTGTGTGCATACACTGATCAGCATGCAAAGGACTGCCTGAGATCTTTGCTTTCCTTGTCTCATCTGGGCTCCTTATGTACTATTTCATCCTTTACTTGCTCCACCCTATCAGTAGATCAGTCGGTCTCTACAGCTGACCTTTGGTCGACTGGAAGTCTCACTGGCGGCCATGTCTTCTTGCTGAGCCAAGGCCCAGCTTAGTAGTGACGTCAGTCCTAAGTCAGTTAGGAGCCGACCTTCGCCTCGACGAACTTGCGCTATTAGGTAATAATTAGGTCGAATCTGCTTCGTCACTAATCACAACTCTACGAAATCAATTTAAAATGTAATACTTATTTTTTTAAAAGTACAGCTAAAATCATTAGCAAGCATTAAATTTAGCTTTCTTGAAAGTATTCTTTCATCTATCTATTATATATATATATATATATATATATATATATATATATTGCCTGACCTGGGTATGACTAAGATAAATAAATTAATTTACAGTAGTGTTATTACAGGGAACTTTTTTGACATATTCTGAGGAACCTTTTTCTAAATTGTAAACTAAGAATAACCAATGGCTTGACAGGATTTAGCCCAGTTTATAACTAATAGTGAATACCATCTATATGTAAAGTTCACATATGGCATCAAAATTCAGTGCAATTTGCATGCGTGTGTACTTGTTGAAAATCAACTTTTGCCTCGCCATTTCTGATGAAGGAATGTTTCATAGAACTTGAATCAATAGGCCGGCAAAAAAGGTCCAAAAACTCTCAGTATCTTTTCATGTTTTTGTGCAGAACCAAACAATATGCCACTCTAATTACTATAATATATTTTGCAGTAAGCCACTTGACTGAACTGATGTTCCATGTGAAGACTGGCTCCAAAATTCAAAGCTAGTTAAAGATGCCATAACATAACTAGCTAGGATGAGCAAAAATAATGTATGTAACAGTAATTGTGCATGCTTTATTACCATAAGACCTACAGTATACTTTAATATATTTCATAGACTGTCAATGTTTCAAAAATGCACTAAACTGTTAGCTGAAGTGATCGCACTTAAGTTGCTAAAAGTTTATAATATTAAGCTGCAAAATTATATTCACCATCGAGCAAAAATATGATGAGATTATAACGTGCTGTGATATTCAATGATAACGATCCATCATCAACTGGAAGTGCAATGAGACTACAATGTGAGTATACTATGATTAGAATAAGACTTGATTGTGACTGTCTTGTAACTACAATGATACCATAACATGACTATAGTATGATTATAAAACAGCCAAGTAGCTATAACTATATATAATTACCATGCTACCATAATGTGTGCAATGGAATACAATCAATAGCGAGTCTATACTATTATTTTAGAGGTTTACGCAGTGAAAATTATTTCTATAAATAATAAAAAACTAGAAATAACATCCTGTATATTATAAGCTATATTTGGTTGGCATCAAAACTAACGATTATTAGTTTTAAGATTTTATAACCATTTAATGTTACAGACTCAAGAACAGATAAGTTCTATAAAAAATATGATGCCAAACTAAATTAATAAAATAACAGAATAACATGTTTCATATAGAAAAAATCATAGTGGAATATATTTATGAGCTTATGAGAGTCTAAAAGGAGTTACTGGATAAATATTATTAAATATTGTGCTGGTAATACTGAACCATATAGAACACAATTGCTTAAAATTTACATAAAATCAAAAATAAATAATAAAGAGCTACAGTGTAACAGCTAATATTGCTTAGGAACTAAATAAGATATTAGCTCAGCATACTTAACCTTGTATTTCATATTGGGTAGTTTGCTATCTACCTTTTTCATGAGCTCAGGATAAGGTATGACTACCTTAAGACTAATAGTCCTTTTAAGATCTATAAAGAAGGTATGCTATATAAAATGACCTAGGCAAGTATGCAAGTTGCAGAACAGTGTATGTGGTCCAAAGAGAGCAATAAAACCAGTTTATCCTGGTCAGCTCAAATTATAGTTTACCCTGATTTGGCAAAGTTGCTCCACAATTGCATGATTACTTTGGACAAAGCCTTGTCTTCATCCTCTGATAAACTTGTTAAACCTTTAGCTGTGATGGAATCTGCATCTCGTAGATCTACACAATTTAACACACTATGTAATTTCAGTGCTTATCAGCATATATTATATCAGCCCATACAATCACACATAGTCACTAACACCATACTTTAGATCAGCCTAAACAATTACACATAGTAACTAACACCATACTTTAGATCAGCCTATACAATCACACAGAGTCACTAACACCATACTTTTAATCTGACTATTTATAGATAGCTACACAAACACCCTATTAAGGTCACAGCAAAAAGGTAAGAGCTTTGTTTAATCTGCCAAGTTGAAAATGCAATCTATCCATAGGTTTGTCTACTCTTGGCAAGCATGATCAACTCTTGGTGAGACAACCCTAACTATTTTTATAAACCAAAATAAAAATCATCTCGCCTATTTATAAAATATTGAATAATGGTATTGACTCGCCAAAAATTGCAACTTCCATTATTCTTAGTTAGAGCACATAAACTATCATCTAATAAAGAAGTAAGTGTAGCTTGACTGTAAGTGGTTTACGATGCAGCTATAGAAAATACTTTCATTGTATAGGTATTAGCTTCTTACGTCATGACCTTAACTAAACTAATAGGAGCTACTACCATACCTGTCCAAAACTCAGATTTATCATCCTTCAAAAATGGAGTGCCGAACACAAATAAAACTTCATCAGCATGGTCGGCAGCCACTTGAGCATTCCAAGATGGATGAGGCCACATAGTGTTAGTTTCTTTTCGTTCAACAATCTTGGTGAAATAGTAGGCATACGTTGATTTGGAAGACTCTGAGTGCTCTTCTAAGTTGAATGTTATGTCGATGCCATAGAAATGATCTCCTGTGCAATATAATTTACACATTGTGGAGGGCTCACTAATTTAATAGACTGTTAAAGTTAAAATACTTTTTCTGCAAGCAGCTAACATTAGCAAATCTTATGCCACTGAGTTTTGAGTAGAAAAGGTTTTTTGTGATTTCATTAAGAGATGAAGGCATGTTCCTGGTCCAGCAAAAAAAATTATCTGTGTTCACCAAAGTAATTTTCATAGAAAAAGACATCAAACACCATTTATTGGAGTAAAGATTAGTGATTTTTGGTTAAACCAATAGCATGTTCTGAATATCAAATGGAACTAAATCATTAGGTCGAAGTATTTCTATAATATTCTGCCAAAAACTAAAAAGTTATAACAACGATAGCATGGCTTTATTCATAATAGATTAGAAACAGTGTAGTTTCAAAAAACATTTGATATTATCAATCATTGCTGGATAAGCTGGAAAAATGAATGTGCCTTCATTTTGTGTGTTTTAAATAGCAAAGGTCAAAAGGTTGTAAGAGTAAGTCCAAAGATGTTTTAGGGCTTATGAGCACTTAATCGTAATTTATGATCTTACCAAGGAACTCAATAAGGTGAGATGTTCTTTCAAAATCATCATCCGTAGAATTCAATTCATAAGCTGTAGTGATGTATTGTAAACACAGCTGTGGAGAAAGAGGAGCAATTTCTGTTCTGCATTTCCTCAACACATACTCTTCCACGGCCTCATTTGATATTCCCTCGCTGAACAAGGATGCATTAGACAACAATAGTTCAAATGCGAAGGCTAGTAAACCTTCCTGACCGTTCACTCCAGACATCAGATCGAACCTGTAGGACAGAATAAGCAATGCTTTGGGAATATTTTTGCATTTAACATTTAATCAAGAGAGCGAGATATTGTAAGAGTTATATGCACTTGAGAATAATAGAACAACTTCAAAACTACAATGAGCGATAACTTTTCAATCATTTTTATATTTGTTGGTTAAGCTGATTAAATAGTATAAATATAGCCACCGCTTTGACAAGCTAGAAAGTCTCTAAATTAAAAAAAACTTACAATCGACTGGCTAACCAACTTGCTACAGCTGCAGATTGCAGCATCTTGTCTGGGTTTCAGTAAAGTAAAAATGAGGCATTTTTAAAGGGTAATTTTAGTATTGCTTAAGTATCTAACAAGCCTTGGTATTTTCTTGAATTGTTTTCAGCTCCAAATAAAAATAGGAATTGAATTTTACAAAAAGAACAGAGTGCACATTACTGAGAGAGCTACATTACTACATTACAAACAGAGCAAATCTAGTATTATGATTGGCTTAGATTTAAATTTTATTTTATACTCAACCTGTAACCACACTGAGAGAAACAGCTATTATATATGAGAAGTGATAGAAAATAAACACAATAGTTTACTAGAACCAGTTTAATACACTGACATGTGGCACACCTCAGTTATTGGTAGTCTGTATTCGTAGTGACACCAACTATTATTTCGAGAATTTCTATTTCCCTTTTGAATTGAGGTGTTTTTAATGTTGTAACCAAACTGCATGACAGGGAATAAAGAAAGCCATGATCCGTTGCTAATATTTCACAACATGAATAAAACTTTCTGTTCTCCTATATTCAATGTTTGTAAGTTATGCTTAAACACTATATTTCTAAGTATTGATGGTATGTTGAGTCTATGATAGTAGACATATACAAGGTATGAATGTATCTATTGTTTGGTATTCGTGACATGGCAGATAACGACAATGTATGGCTACATATAATAGTGTATACCTCTGATATGACAGGTAAGTGCAGTGTATGGTTATATATAATAGTGTGTACCTCGATATAATAGATAAGTGCGGTGTATTGCTGTATATAGTAGTGTGTACCTCTGATATGACAGGTACCCACAGTGTATGGCTATATATAATAGTGTGTACCTTCAAGATAACAGGGATCTAAAGTGTATGGCTATGTATATTAGTACGTACCTTTGGGATGGCAGGTAGCTGTTCACATTTATGTCATCTGGAAAAAAATCCCCATCAGCTGTTGGCTTGAAGGCTGAATTGAAATGTTGTTTTATTTTTGCACTTGCAAGCAAAGAACTGAGTGGCACATTTCTAAGGCATTCATAAATGGAAAGATTTCCACCATCTGGACAGTGATTTTGACGGAGTGTGTTTTCCATTTCTTTCTTTGGGCTGGTTACCAAATCCCAGCTCCACGGTAGGAAGAGAGTACCAGACTAGAACATGATTTTACAGTGAAGTAGCGGCTCGTGAAGCAACAATAGTTGTTCCCTCAAACATCACAGTCAATGCACAAACAGACATTGTTTGTCTTTCTTAGGTCTCTGTATACAAATCTTTATTTACAAGTATGTCTGCCTTGAATGGTATTTCATATTGCAACAAAAGCCTTCAGCACTACTACCTTTTGACATTAGGCCTGTTTTACCTCATACGGTCAGCACTTATATAATAAAATTAATCCTCACTGAGAACGCTGGCATTTTAGGGATTCTACATTACATGAACAGTAAAATACATGAGAATTACAAATTTAAAAAATGATGGTTAAAAAACATGCTTAGTGGTTAGGCATGTTAGCACGCTTTTTAGCGTGCTAACATGCTTGTTAGCAGACTTGCGATTTAAATGTCGCTAGTCGAAAACCTCTGCAAAATGGATTTTTCATCGCTAGATTTCTAACCGCTATAACTGGACATCAGGATGAAAACACAAAGCTCAACAAAAAGACAAACAAATAATGATATTTTTATATATATAAATTTATTTAATTAGTGTTATAAAGTTTTTGCTTTATAACATAAATTTTTATTTGAATCTATGTTACAAAATATAACACAAATTTTAAAACATAAATTCTATGATATCCTACATTTTAAAATGCCTGCAACGTATATTTAAATCGATTTTCCCATTTTTCTAGACTGTAAGGTTTATGCTGAAATAAAAAGTAAAAAATAATACATGTGTCTAAGATAAAGAAAAACTAAAATATAGATTTACTAGCATACTGTAAGAGGAGAGCTTGTATGTCAGTTGTTTTTTCCGCAGGCAGGGTTAGAGGTTGAGATAAAAGATTGATTTCAGTGAGCCTCGAACTCGTGACATTCAGATTGATTGACTGATTCTGTAACACCTCTACCAATCAACCACCTTTAGGTATTTTTCAATAATCTGGCAGCTACATATTACCCTCTGCTTTATCGGTACACCTGACAATCTGTCACGGCACACTAGACTGCAAGAGTACTAGTATATAATAAAGATATATCTACGGGTTGTTTTCTATCCCAAGTGCAGAAAAAGAGAAAACGATATTTTAAGGCTAACCATAGATTTCATTATTAAAATCAAATTTGAGAACTAGCATCAAATTGAGGCTTTGCGTTATATGGAATTTCTAATGTAATACAAAGCTAAAACTTTACATAAACTGTTTTCGATAAGTGGAATGTATGTTATAAGAAGTATATTTTATGGAAGAGTCGACTGTACCTTACTTTTTGTACGGGTAAAACCATCACATGGCTATATTAACCACCTTTAATGATATATTACTACCAGTTGCTGTTGGTTAATGTGTTTGGTTGAAATATTATGCAAATGTATGGAACTAAAGTTCCTCTTCTAAAGGTATGACAACTCGTAAAGTCATCTTTCAAAAGGTAGCTACCGTAAAACCTTTAATTGCACGCCACTATAGAGGAAGGGTTGAAAAATAAAGCGCCATGATGTTCACTTACAGGTTTTACGGTATTCTGTCATTCAATACAGCTCTCACAGTTCAAAGCTAGCACTATCGCTTTAGACCTTAAAGGAGGTGTCGCAGCAGTAATGCTTGGGCACTTCAAGAAAATTATTGTAGAGCAGATAATCCCATCGATTAACTCTTTTACTGCCGTAGACGCATAAATGCGTTTTTGTGGGACGACTGCCGTAGACGCATTATTAGGACTTTCCCAGCAATTCGTAGTTACCTAATTTTATTATTCGTTGGCGGCATAACCCACGGTCCATAAGACTTATGAAATTGACAGTGATGTCCAAAGATTTGTCTATAAAATTAGCCTAAAATAACGAAGCGGCTTTTAACTTTTGTTTGAGAATTTCTAATTTAATAACGAACATTTTTGTGTGTAGGTTCATTAATTACCACGCGCGAGTCAGAAAACAGGTAATTAGTTATGTTGATGACATTATAGCCAATTCAGACTCAGATTTTCGTGATTATACAGATAATTAAAGCAGCAGCACTGTCTCTGATAGTGGTGAGAGTAATAATTTTGTAAGAGTAAGGAACATTATGGAGGATCGTTTTAGCTTCGCATCGATCGTAGCTTCACATAGCTTTATCATCGCACAAAGTATAGATCCATTAAATTTTTGCACAGTAATGATGGTTAAAATGTTGGCAAATTAAAATATGTAACAAAAATGTTCTAGATAAAGATTGAAGATAGAAAAAATACTGTTTATATATTATGAAGCAATATCGGCATTTTTCGGTAAAATGGCTGGCACTTGGCAGATATCCAATTTTGTACATGCTTGGCAGTGAAAGGGCTAAGAGTAAATACCTCATGAAACTACCTACCATTGTTTAGCGCTCTTTATGCATAAGCAGGAACGCACGTCAATAAAAAATGCAAATACTTGTTTTTTAAGTTACCTAATTGCCAATCCACTTGACTAACTAAAGTACACGTATTTAGTGCTTAAAGTAACGCATTATTAAAATGTCATTCACATTGTAGGTAGTTTAATATTTGTCATTAAAGTGAATCTTGAGATTAATAGAATTACATATACTCAGATGCTAGAGATAGTAAGTTTATTATCACTGTCTAGAAAGAGGAGTGTTTGTATATTGCTATTACAGTACTTCATAAATCATCAAAGTTTGATATTCATTTGATATCAAACTTTGATCAATTGAATGAAAGTCTAATCTAATTTTGATTACACTTTTGTAATCAAACTTAGATATTCCAAAAATGGTACCTGCAAAATATCTTATTTTTAGCTGCTCTAAAAATATAAAGACAGTCTCATTGTTAAATTTATTTTGCTTCTGCTAAAATATGCAGGACTGTGTATTCAGCATTTAAATTTGAAGTTATCAGCATCTTAACAGCCCAACACAGTGAGGTTAGACCAAAGTAGGCAAATATTTCATCGGCTTTGTTGGGCATTTCACTATGAAGAAGTTATTATATAACAAAGTGTTTAAAATTTTGTATTACCCTTTTTTTAAAGAAGAATCTACAACTATTTGTTTAAAAGAGCAGAGTTTATCAACTAGCAAAAGTCGAAAACTGAGCATCATCCTACCTCTTGTATAGCACGCTGAAAAAGTCCTTCACTGTGCGGACTCTGCGTGTGAGCTGAAATGCTGCCTCCTCCTGCTGACTCACCAAATATGGTAACCCGATCTGGGTCTCCTCCAAATTGTTCAATGTTTTCCTGAACCCAGATCATGGCAGCCCTTTGGTCCCAAAGACCAAAGTTTCCTGTTCCTGTCACAAGCAGCTCAAATTCATTAAATGATGTGTTACGTTTTACATACTGTACCTAAAGTGCATACAATATTTGAAGATATGGAACGAGCGAACGAGCGACATTGGGCCAAGTTTTGCATTGATGAGGTGCTGCATTCTCTGGCACGCCTTTATAATGACAGCAGTGGTAATTTTAACATGTTATTTACCTAAAACATTTATGTCTTTCTCACTTATTAACCCTGTTACCAACAAGCTGAGTTGCTTGTCCAAAGGTTCCTATCCTGGCAATGATAAGCTTACAATTACGGAAATTCTTTTCATACCGTATAAAATTGCTGAAAATTATTCCACGACTAAACACGAGCGGAGCGAATGTTTGGGAGCTTTATGATAAATGCATATGCGCACACAACTCCCGAAAAATTATCCGTCAACGACAGTTACCAAACCTTTGTACAATAATCCCATCAAAAATTTAACCATTTTTGTGTAGAGTCTTTTAGGTATAATAATGATACAAAACACATATAAACATATTTAAACATGTTACCAAGTTTTTGAAAAGTTGACGCAATATCCTAAAACTAACCCATCTGATCGGATTATACATAAATAAACAGATTAATTTGGCCTAAAATCGTGATAAAAACTTGACAAGCTTTTTTTAACCAAAAATAAGACCGGCCAGCAGTTGCAATAAGGCCGTGCGACAAAGAGTAGAGCCATTAAGTCGTGCGCATTTCACGAGAAAAACGTGCACATTTCACCAGTCTATGGCATTGTCTAATTGCCGAAGGTTTCTGCAATTAACGCATAATTACTGAAAAGTATTCGTTTCTTTTTTGCCGATTCTACTGAACTCTGACATTTTGGACCCTTATAATGAGTACTTTGATATTCCTATTGATGTCCAAAGCAGTTAAAATAAAAAAAATTACGATGATCTTTTTTTAACGATTCTAACAATATTTAATTATAAGAATAATTATTCGGTTTTATAGGATTATTATAAGATTTAATTATTAGAATATTCATTCGAATTTACAAGATCGAAGTATATAGTGACCGATGGTGTGCAATATATTACTGTTATTATTTTTCTAAAGATTTTGTTGATGATACTGCGGCTGTGCCCAATATCGTGGTACTGCCAAGATGTTTTTAATATCTGCAAAATTAAGTAATAGGCTTACATTTTTTTAAAGATATACACCTAATTCTATGACCAGCTAAAATCTGTTTAGATTTTTAAATTCTGCATAATTTTTTAGATATAAATACAGAAATCTAGATAAATATGTATCACAACTTCTTGATATTGGTTGCTATGACCAATGATATACAACCCCTCTAGCCAGTGTATACTACACAGCAGCTTGCCATTTTACTTCAAACATTGCATTTCTCCTATTGCAGGAGAGAGATATAAACATACATGTATAATCTTTTCCTTTCAGTATTACTGTTCACTGTACATAATAACACCCACTACATTACAACTACCATTGCAGCTACCATTGCAGTTCTCCTATTGCACCGCAGTGCCATTTGACTGATAATATTGCATTTTTCAACCGGCAGTACCCTTTATTTTTCCATTATCACTTTAGTCATGGGCTGTATGATGGGAATTTCTAGTTTCACAAAATAGCCCTAAACATGCAGCTTCCTTTATCACCATATTATCAGCATAGAAATCACTTTTACCCATAGCAATGAGCTATACATAATGCATTTTGCTATAGTTATAGCAATGAGCTATAGCAATGAGCTATACTTATAACAATGAGCTATACATATAGCAATGAATTATACTCACAGCATTAGCCTATACCTGTGGCTATAACCTATACAGTTGCAGTGAACTGCATGTATAACAATAGCTTATACCTATACTTACTCATATAGCAATGACCTATAGCTACAAATATTATATGCACATCTAGCAATGACTGTGTCAATTATTTATAACTATAAATAATACGTGCACATATAACAATTAGTTATACATATAGTAATGACTTATACTCATGGTTACTACCTACACTTATAGTAATATCATATAGGTATGCTATATAACATGAACCAAGGGTCTATACAGTGAGCCAACAAGAATACCATTAATCTTTGCTTTCACTAACCTGGTCCATCATAAAGAAACCCAAGTGGACCTAGTCGGTGGTTGATAGTAACAACAATAACGTCGCCAAAAACTGCCAATGGCGCTCCAACATAGCTTCGTCCAGATCCAGCTGAATAGCCCCCTCCATGGATCCAAAACATTACAGCTTTTTTCAGCCCTTTCTTCACACTTCCAGGGACAGTAATATGGAGAAACAGACAGTCTTCATCTCCAACGACTCGGACTTGGTCTGAAAAATTCTCACGATGTTAGAAAATAATGCTTTGTAAGTTTCCCGAATAACAATACCGAGGGTGGCTACAGCTCTGTCATGCAGATTCCTTATAGAATCAAAGTGGTACAAGTTAGAAGTGTCTCTGAATGACTCTGAATTTCTTAATTAAAAAGGTAAAGTGCCCACAGAGAGAGTGTATGAAGTAGTAAGAAAGTGAAAGATAAGTTCAATAAGAGGTACAGTTATATACTGACTTTGTAGCCTTACAAAAGAGACAATAGCTGATCAAATTCCGGAAGCACCTAGAAATGCTTGTTGCATTTTGAACATGCGGCATAATCAAAACTTACTTCTCACTAAGTTTAGGCATTAAACAGCTTTGATATACTAGCTACGTAAATCAATATACAGGCTTCATGTTTAATTCTGTCATTGAAAATACATAAGCTCAGCTAGCCTAATGGTCTAGAATGCTGGTCTTCAGACCAAAGGTCAAAGTTGGATTTCCAAAAAATACTATTGGCGGTGACAAGAATGACATCCAATTTAGCAATTGGAAATGACATCCAATGACAATCCTATGAAATCTAAACTCTCTGCTTGCAATAAGCTAAGCAAACATCATACTTGATCATTGAGGATATGCTCCCATATAAACTCAGCTATAGCTTTAGCTTTAACATAGCTAAAATAGCTAACCTAGCTTTGTGCTATGGACAACAGGTTAAAACCAATCTTGTATCTCGTGTTTCTATTGAGCATCATTCGACATATCTTAATATACATAATAAAACATTTCTACTGTCCATATCAGTATATATACTTTGTTATTAAAGGTTTACTTGCAACAAAATTCACATTACAGTTATTTGGTATTAAAAGATTCACCATGTCTTACTATGTTGTTTTGCAGGTGCAGAATATGTGGAAATGTGATTGCAAGCTCTTAAAAGCTTCTCTGACGTTGTGATTACATTTGGTTATTGTTTTGTCACGTGATGTTCTCCCGTGAATTGAAAGGCCAATAAAAGGCTCAATATAACACTTTTCGTAGCACTAGTTTATGACAAACACTTTGGGTTTTACCAAAGACGCCGTATCAAATATAGATACTCGCTACTTTACAGTTTTGTTTCGGCTTGGTCTAATCGTCTAGTCGTAATCTGATCATGTGACCCATTCTTCATAATTAATTTCTGCAGCATTTTTTGATTATCACTGGTGACCAACAGGCTCGTCATGTTTATCAGACAATGATATGTACTACGTCGAGCTAAGGTTAAAAAATTATACAAATTTTTACAGTAGGTTATAGGATATCAGTGCTGAAAGTGACAGCATTACAATGACGATAAAATAGACACGTAAAAACAATAGGCATGGTTTACTGAATGCGTGAAATATATTTGAGAAAATATTTCGACGATTAAGGTTGCTTAAAGGTGTAAACAGAAGCCATCTCCTACAACTACATCACAATTGAGCCGTTTTGGAAAGAAAATCCAAACTACGGCGGTTTCGTGAGGCTGCAATTAACTGTTCGTTTTTAAGGTTTTACGAGCTTGTAATCACATTTCCACATATTTTGCACCTACAACACAACAGAGTAAGAGATGGTGAATCTTTTGATACCAAATAACTGTAATGTGAATTTTGTTGCAAGTAAACCTTTAATGTGTCCGCTGATCACCATGGGCAGTTATAACAAACAATTTAGTGCAAGTCAGCGCATGCTTAGAGTGACTCAGCACCTTTCTTTCCAGCTTATCATTCTCACATGTAACAATATAACAACTTTGATTACTCAAGTAAAATGGCTCGCAGGCAAAGTTTGTTATGGTAGCATAATATGAATGACAGACATGTTCAGAAACTGAAAATACGCGAACTGTACTGAAAATATTTTTAACTTTAGCGTAATATAGACAAACTAAGTTAGTTTGCACTTTAATAAGTTTAAGTTAGAGTTAATAACATTGTGTATCTTTATCTTTCTTTCTCACTTTCTTCACTCTCTTTTAGAAACTCAAAATACCGAACTGTACCGAAGATATTTTTTAATTGTGGCATAATATAAACAAACTTAGTTTGTTTGTACTTTACCAAGTTTAAGTTATGGTCTTAGCGTTTTTACATTAGAACATGTGTTTCAATGAACTAAAGCGTTCATTAGTCTTTTCCTAGAACATTAATGATAAAGTAATGATAATAGATTTTTTTCCTCAATTATTACCTTATTATTCTATAGCATACATATTAAACATTTTATAATGGTTAATTTTTTGCATAATTTCATCTGATGCATTCATTTTGATACTATGTGTAAATCCTTGCACTATTCATCACAAAGTTGTTATGGGTTTTTGGCTGGGAAATGAATGAACTGCGTTGCAGTGGATTCTTATAAAAAATATTCATATGTGCTTCTACTTTCAACAGTTTTACAATTTTTATCTTAAAAGGCAGATCTCAGCGTGAATCAACATTATGCGTAGAGGTTTCACGATACAGTGAAAAATATAAAATATGATTTCTAAAATCTAAACACATGTTCAACCTAGTAAAACGTATTGTGGAAGCAATAATTTTGGGGTAAATGCAAAAAGCCTCTTTTTGCATAAAAATTTATTTTGCAAAAATAACAATGTGATTTTAAAATATTTTGTCTAGACATGTCATGACATGTCATCATCACAAAATGTGACAAGTCATTTGATTGAAGAAAAGCCTAAAGTTTTAGTGTTAAGTGCTTGCAGTTGTTTCTGGCAATGAATAGGCAAACCTACTGCTTATCTCCTCCCATGATCCTTAGCTAGTAACAATTGTATCAAACAGTTCAGTGGATTGAATATGAAGAGGTGACTACCTTTGTAAAGCTACTCTCAATCTAAGATCTTGATGAATTTATCCAAATTTTTAATTTTCCAAAACAACTACTATATAAACGGCAATCTTTGTCTGTCTATCTGTCTGTCCACCTTATAGAGTACCGTGCTTTTCGGGCTATTAGCCGCTACTTTTTCTGAGGGTTTGTGAGCCATACGGCTTATATAAGGGTGCGGCTATTCTGTGGTTTTTCTTTCACCGCTAGGGCGCATTAACGGAAATCTCCGGTTAGTACACGCCTCTACTAGAGATGAACGATAAATACTGATATGCTTATATCGTATCTTTGGGAGTTGTCTGCTTGATATATCGAGTTACCAATAACTCCCGAATACTGGTGATGCAATCAACTACTTACCAAAATAAAATAACTATTGACCTATCACGTGATCTCTGGTTAGCGCGCCTCTTTACGGTGCCCAACGACACGGTTCTGTTTTAAACAGCAAAGTTGCTGCCGCGTTAAAAAGCACCCTCCTGAGTTCTACAGCCTATACAAAGGTGCCTATATGGCTATACAAATGAACTACTCATTAAATAAAATGAATTAATGAGTAGTTATTTACATGCAATTAATATTTACTGCCAACGTGTACCGAGAAGGTAACGTAAACGTTTGTTTCTTGCAGCCACTGGAAAAATGCAATTCTCACCTACTAAATTACCACATTAAAAATGTAAGTGGTTTTTAAATCAATGTTGTGTTGTCTATGAATTGCCACACTTTTAATACATTACCCTTTCACTTGCGTCCATGTACAAATTTAGCTATCGGCCTACTGCCAGCTATTTTGCCAAGATAGCTTCATATGTACACAATATTTTTTCAATTTCAAACTCAATCTAGAACGTTTGTTTTGGTTATATATTTCATTTATTAACATGTTAACAAGCGCTGCTATGCAAAAAATTCATTGTATCTATACTTTGTGCATTGATAAAGCGATGTGAAACTACAAAGCAAAACGATCCTCTACAATGTTCCTTATTCTTACAAACCCATTACTTTCATCGCCATCAGAGTCAGTGCTGCTATTGCTATTTTACTTATCTGTGTAATCACAAAAATCTGAATCAGCTATAATGTCATCAACATAAGTAGATAATTTGTTTTCTAACTCGGTTGCATTTTCAAAACTTACACATAAAATGGTTGTTTTTAAATACTTCGGGTACAATTGCATAATCTGATTTCACGTTGAGGTACAATAAAATCATGGTGCTCTACAGATTATGACATGGGTCAACAAAATGTCATTTTAACCATGGAAGCACTCACATTTTCACATAGAACACCTATACTTTTATGAAATGCAGAGAAAATTCTGTATCTGATCATATTATCTTCATTGCAAAAATTAAAAATAATAAATATTGAAAGTAGCATGAAATAGCGGTTTTATTAAAATTCGTGTTCTACGAACATACTTGACTAATAAGGGTAGCATGTAAATGTATAAAAGTATATATAATAACAAGCAATTAGATCATTATTCTCTGTATAAAATGCATTCTACAGTCTCTTTCATAGCTGTTAACTTATCTTCGTCACCACTCCACTGGAAGTCTGCCATTACTATTGCTGAATTGAAACCTATACACATCCACTACTAGCTACTACCCATTGTTACTAACTGATCGCGATGTTGAACTTTGAACGCAAATTAGTCAAAATTCTTTCATTTGACCATAGCTGTTTGACCAGTCCAATGTCTGCAAACATGTCTGAAGGTCAGGCTTAGCTTTGTAGATAGAAAATAACTGTAAGCAGGCTCTAAATGTAAATGGATGAGTAACGCAACTAGCAAAGCCTAAAAGCTAGCTGATGAACTTGAGAGGAATATACTCAAAGCCGCTATAGCAGCGCATGCACCCGAAGTGGTTAAGTTGAAAATTCTCAAAGATTTAAATTTAAATTTTAGGCTAATTTTATAGAGAAATCTTTGGACAACACTGTCACAACCATAAAAGTCTTAAATATCGTTGGTTATGTTATCAACGAATAATAAAATTCAGTTACTAGCAATTGCTGGGAAAGTCACAAAAATGTGTCTACGGCGGTCGACTATAGAAAACGCATGAATGAGTCTACTTCAGTGAAAGGGTTGAAAACGTTAGATTTGCCACTGTTTGTGATAGTAAACATGCTCATTTCTTTTCGCAGCTGAGTTACTTTTACTTTTTTTCCAGCTACGAGTACTACAGAACTACAGCTACTACAGAACTTGCATGGGCACTCCAAGCGTTGCGATAGGTGACGGTGAAAAGAAAGCGAGCAGCGTATATTACAAAAAAGCACACCATCTCATTCACTTTTAGAAACGCTTGAAGCAGTACCCAAACGCGAGAACAGATTGATTCTCGTAGAGAAAGAGACCGAATTCGCAAAGTAGCAGCCAGACAAGCAGAAACTGCAGAGCAAACACAGCTACGCCTACAACGAAGCAGAATAGCAGCTGCTAGAAGAGCAGAAACCGATGAACAAACACAGGCACATCGAGAGCAGGCCAGAATAAATGCTGCAGCTGCTAGAAGTGCAGAGACTGCTGAGCCGACCCAGCAGTGACTCAAAACGGTTTAGAGCAGCCGCTACTTCGGCCAGACGTACAGAAACCTCCGAGCAGATGCAGCGGCGACAAGAATGTGATGCACTAGCTACAACAGATGCTCAGCAAATTGAATTTTCAGAAAAGATGAAACGGCAACAACAACAAGATGCACTAACTACAGCAGCTGCTACCAGGCGCCGTGTATGGGCAGAAAACTTCGCACTTGGCCACAGTCCTGCAACAAAGTATTGGGCCAAATTTTTCTATGGGACCAATGTCTAAAAATGCTCCAGATGTAATGCCTTACGTTGGAAAGGCGAAAAGCCATATATGTAGTTTATATAGTAGATTTTATTGATAATAAATTTTATCAACACAACCACATTACTGCTGCACAGTTTGTATATACCATGTCAAAACGCAGGCTATAGACGAAGAGCTGGTGGGTCATGATTAGTGGTTTAAACATGTAAAAGTCTCAATGCAATAAATGCTGGCGATAGCTTAGCAGTGCAATAGCAAAATATTTTCTAGAAATTCTTAAAATTTGGAAAACTTTTCAATACTGTCAATTTGAAGAACTTCAGTTTGCCTAGCATTGTCAATTTCATTATTAGTTCTGTGTACAAAATTAGGACAATTCCGAGTTGAGTGGTTTGAGACTGATGCATTGTAGACTAGCTGTAAAACACATTGCATATTTCCATTGGTCTCTCCAACATTATTGACATGTACGAATGCATATGTGTATGCAGTCTGATCAACACAAAAATTTCAGTAAATTGCATATTTGGAGTTGTTTTGCAGTATGAAAAACTCAATAAAACTATTGCTTTACGCAAATCTGTTCCTGAACACGGGTAATGCAGCTAGTACTAACATAAAGAAAGCTATATGCTGCACCTTATTCAAATTACATTGAATGTGAATTAGAATATAAGAGTTGTCTACTCATAGCAAGTTTCTCTAAGTATTCTTAATGGCCCTTTCAACATTGTAGCTATGGCTGCAAAAATTTTGTTTTTTAGGATTGTTTTTTTTAGAAATAGGAAATTTTTAACTACCAAAATTTAGGAACTGACAAGCTAACTTCTACATTTACAGAAACAAATATGTAATTCTATTAATTTATTTAACCCTTGAAGCCCTGATTGCTGGTATTCCAGCATCCA
Organism: Watersipora subatra; assembly: GCF_963576615.1. Taxonomy (NCBI): domain Eukaryota; kingdom Metazoa; phylum Bryozoa; class Gymnolaemata; order Cheilostomatida; family Watersiporidae; genus Watersipora; species Watersipora subatra. The sequence continues at coordinate 18,987,046 of NC_088709.1, forward strand.
CATGGCTCTGTTTACAAATTCTGTTTACAAGTACCATAAACCAATCAAGTTTATTATCGCACATGACGTTAGACCAAAAATTTTACTTTCATTTTTAACCGTTTTCAAATATCTTTATTCACTTTCTCTGTTATAATAACAATTTCACTAGAACGATATCGCGAAAAAAATTGATGCAACTCGGTTGTTGATATGTAATAGACGATCGTAATGCAACGGAAAAATGATATGATACAAAAATTAATTTTGAAGACTATTTTTGTTCATAAAAAGATGAACGTTCACTCAATGATCATGATTTCACTACAAAAATTTGTAAAGGTTTCAAAATCATACGATTTTTTATAGTTTCAGCTCAAAGAACTGTGAAACAAATTCTTTTATATTTGTTGATATTTGCTGTGTGTTGTTGGACTGTTTTACCAATTGTGATCTTTTACTAATTGTGTATCTTACCAATTATCATCAGATTATGACCATATTTAAATATATTTAATAAAAGCTTAATAATTTCCTATCTTCTGGCAAATTGTCCAGGGATACTGCCACACATTGGCAAGAACAGCCAGGTTTCAAAGTATTAAATACTTCCTTTTCAAAAATGTTACCAATTCTTTCAGCTGTTCAAATATTATAATGAAGAAATAATGGAATCAATCGAGGTTTTAGCAAATAATGAATTTCTTCCCAACTTATGATTAATTTCATGTTAAAATGTGTATTAAAACTTTACATATATATATCTACTAGCTGCACAGTAATAAAAAAATCTTTGAACAGAAAATTGATTTGTATTTAACATAAAACAACATTTGCCATTCTAACTTTCAAACTACATATCATGAGAAAAGTGATTTATGGAGTTGAAATAATTTAAGAGAAAATAAAAACAACTGTAAAGGTTTTCAAACTTTGTTAAACAACTGTAACTTTCAAACTTCATATCATGAGTAAAATGTTTTGTGCAGGTCGAATAATTAAAAAAATAATAAAACAACTATAAAAATGTTTAAATGTAAATGTGAAATAATTAGCAGTAGCTAAATTAAGGCGGTTTTGCTATGATTACAATAAAAGATGATTTGGTAATGACACAAAAATATGAACCGAGAAAACAAAATAAAAATCCTGAATATGTTGAATTATTAATAACGATTTGTTGCATAGAAGTGTATGTATAAAAAGATTACTGTTCCAGCAGAACTTATCCATCAAAACCTTGAATACGACGATATTGTTACCAGTCGATTCTGATACAAATGTAAAAATGAGACATCGGATTGTCTTTGTCTGACCAAAAGGAGAGATAATGTCGAGGCTGTTCCTACACAAGATAATATAATTGCCCGCGGAAGAAGAATTGGCCTTGACCCTAGATATAGTAAATGAACTTTAAGAAAAATATTTCTTAACATGGGCGTTGTGACTCGTGGCCGCATTGGTAAAATAATCAACTTGTGATATAGCTATAGCTGGAGTGGCAGACGGATAAACTTTGAGAAATATATATATATAGATAAAGATAAAGCAAGTACGTTTCTAGACAATGTATGATTTAATGGTGACTAGGTCTACATAGAAATTGTTTAACAATCAACTGTAAGCCTGTGTACATAGCAAGCAATAGTTTTAGTGAGCAAGTCACTCTTAGTATCACCATGTGTAAAGGAATCTGCCGGTTCCCTTTACTCTCCACAAGGCAGTCAAACAAAAACTCCGAGCATTAAGTGCCAATGAAATATATATTTACTAAATAAATGTGATATACATGATGACTATACATATGATTATACATGCATGACAGGCAACCAAAAGCATACATGCAGGGAGTGTGTGCACAGTACGACTCTGTCTCAACCATCGACTCCTCTTCATTTTATATTTTTAATTACAGTCTAGGATCCGTCCCATTTATTTTCACACACAGTTTCTTCTTCTCAGCCATTCGGTCTTCTTCTCGGTAGTCTGAGTTCTTACCGGTGGCCGGGCCTCCTTAGTACCTCGGAGGCTTGATCCTACGACAGGGGTGACCAGGAAGTCTATCGCTGCAGCCCTTATCACAGTGCTCTGCCGTTACATATGTTTCCATGGTGTGCATGATGCTCAATTTTGAGTTAATCCACATGAGATCCGCATCATGCAAATGACAAAATCTGTCAAAATTTGCTAAGCACAAATATTTATCAAATTCATCACGCTTGCAAGTAATGGAAACAGCACTTACGAATGATGAAGGCTATTCCATTCCAAACCTTTTCACGCTTCAGTAGTTTTTATTTCATTTGAGCAGTTCTGATGTGCTAATATTCCAAATGCTGCCAAGTGTGACAAGAATGTGCCACTACTTACTGACTTGTCTTGTCGACTTACTGACTCTGGTCTTGTTACCAAAGAGTTAAAAGTGCATCGCGCGAATGTTCATAGAAACACTTAATTGCTCGGTCACTCAACTTGGGCACAACTCCAAATGCACATCAAGCGCTTAATGAAAACGTTGCGTATATTTTATATAGTTTAGAAGAAAAATCGTGCTGACAGAAGAAAGATAATTTCTGAGTTTATGTGATACCCTGAGCATTAAAAATGATTAACAGTGAGATGTTTGTAACTGCCAGAAATTTTACCATCTGAAGACTCTATCAGTACTAATCAGTCTAAATAAACCGCTAACACAGATTATTAAGAAATATAACCCTGGTAGTCTCATGTACTGTAAGAGATTGTCAGGTGTGCTAAAATACCATTGAGAGTAATTATATGCACAGTTATTCCAAAGTGTCAATGAGTGGTCGATTGGTGCATTTTGGCGAAAGTGAATGAATTTCATATGACGCAATATTATTTCCAACTTCTAACCATGAATTCGGACAGACAGATAGACAAACTGACAGTTGGATACAAGTACAGACTAACAGGTGGAATCGGCTCTTAGTAAACTAAAGATTGCCATTAAAACTTTAGCTGAGGTCATCTACATGTAGGTATCAAAGTGTTAAACTGCTTAAACTCCCCTCCAATGACATACAGTTGATCTACCTAGAAAATTGAGATGCGGACAAACATTTCCACTCTCTTTAGCATCTACTACTCCTTCCCACGAGGTTGGAACTGGTTTTTTGAATCTTAGGTCACCTGTAGGAGGCTGGGCATATCTCACACCTAAAATATACAAAAAAGTTTTGACTTATTTTACACAAACACTTTTGTGTAGATTTGAGGGCATGAGCAAGCATACACAGTACAGCTGTGTAACCTTTGTTTGAAGATAAACAAGATATGCTGGCGAGTCGCAATTACGAATAATTACAGAGAGCCAGCAACAAGATTGAACTAGTTAATTACAAGAGCTCTGATACTACATGTATGTTTCCATGACTCCCATGGTGCGCAAATTTGAGCCAATTTGTGAGTTAACCGCATCATGGAAACGGCATAAATCCGCAAGATAAGCGAGTTTTGCGATTCACAAATCGTTATCGAATCCATCATGCTTGCGAATAATGGAAATGGCACTTGTGAATGACGCGCATTAAAATATAGCTGGCTATTCCATTCTAAACATTTTTACGCTTCAGTCATTTTTATAGCGATTCAAGCAGTCTCAATGCGCATATCATTGAACTTAAAACCCCTAGAATGGCAATCACGTGACTTTTACACTGATCGAAATACGTAATGCATGCGCCATATTGGAGAGTTAATCGCGTACTAGTTCCGTATGTAAACAAACAGTGAAAAATGACAGAAACGTACATGTTGAATAGTTATTTTCCGCCTGAGTGTTAATGAAAACTTCTCATAAACAAGGTTTAGAGTGTCCTGATAGAAGAAAACCTATTTATAACATATGGAGTAGGATATAATAAGTAAGTGGATGTAAAATAGGTTTTCCTGGACCATATTATTCATACAAACTGTTGTTTTACAGATGCATAAACACAGCAAATGATATACTCAGGCAAATAACAACTGTTCCATTGTACTGCAGATTATATTATAGATGCATAAACCATAATGGAGAAACTTAGCACATGAAGTATTTCGATAAAAACAACACATATGCTGCCAAAATAGAAACCGTTTTCAAGATTTAAGTGATAATAGCTCATGAATGTATGATATGTATAATATAGTATCTGTGAAAGATGGAATAAACTTCTGCAACAACTAAGCGGAAATTAAAACAGTTGTAATAGAAGATAATCAAAATAATGCAAACAAGGAAATGCAGGAATTAGTGTAATCAGATGATTAAGCTCATACATACACGTTACAGAAAATGTGTAAAAGGAGATTTGCATATTACTGGATATTGAGCAAAGGTGCACCAGAATTTTTTAGAACTAAATCTGATTAGGAATAACAGTACAACAAAAGCTACAGGGAAATATCACATCACAGTGATTACATTGTTACTGGCCTTTGAAAAGTACTGTTTTAGTGTTTTATGCCGCAAAGATGCAGCTTGCAGTTTGAATGTACGATTTTTAGCATAATGATGCTGTTGGAGATCACAAAATGACTGAATGAGGTTTTTCATCAACGAAGCACAGTAGTTGGATATGTCATCTGCTGTGTTCGTAAGGAGTTTTCCAAGGCATAGCACATCACTAGACCCTACACTGCTGATAACATAACCACACAATGGAGTGGATCTGGCTTTGCATTAATACGAAAGTATCAATCTGCAGCTAGCAGGTTCCTGATGACACTGTCTGATGGACGCACCAATCCTCCATTGTTTTGTAGCTCGAGTAGAGTATAGAGATGTCGGTACTGGATACTTGACTTAGTAGTAACCAGCAACTAAGACCAATGTCACGTGACAGCACTTTAGTTAGCTTTCACACAATGTAGCCAGCTATATAGACTATACTGTTACCTATAACAGAAGTTTGACATCTAAAATCATTGTGTGCTCCACAAACTGATCAACTCCTAGAGTAGCCTCTATGATGAGAATCTCGTCTTGAGCAGTAACATTACCTGTCTTACCAGCATCTGATTCTGCACCACATTTGCTGATAAGTTTGTGAAAGGTAGCCTTAAACCATAACTGTCACGAACAACTTTTATCGTGTTTACTAGGTAAATCAGACACGCTGATTCCGATTTTTTACTCAAAATAAAGATTATTCCACTAACCTTCAAAGTCATTTAGGCTTTTTTAAAGCGTTTCAATATCCGTCTCGAAAACAACACAATCGGCATTACAAGCTCCGCCTATAAATATGTGACGAAACCTAGCTTTTTCAGAAATGGAAGTTAGGAATGTTTAGTCCGATTTAAAATAATAGAGATGGGTGTCTTAAAACCCATTATTATCTAAATCCAGCCTGTAAAATAATTTCAGTTTTCTATGAAAGGGATATAAACTGTTTAAAATTGCTTGCAGCTTGTTACATGACATTTAAATGGGCTGGATGCCGAGAAAAATGAGCTCAAAAAGCGCGGTTTTATCACAAGCTAGCGTGGTTATTGCGCTTTTTAAATATGCAATGCTAAATAGCTTATCTACCTTTCAGAAAAGACTGATATTATTTGTAAGGCTGAATTTAGATATTAATGGGTTTTAAACCACCCATCTCTATTATTCTAAATCGGTCTAAACATCCCTATGTAACTTCTGTTCCTAAAAAGCTAGGTTACGTCATGTATTTATGGGCGGAGCTTGTTATGCCGATCGTGTTGTTTTCGAGACCGATATTAAAACGCTATAAAAAATCCTTCATTACTCTGAAAGTTAGTGGCCTAATTTTCATTTTGATTACAAAATCGGAATCAGTGTGTCTGAGTTACCTAGTAAATACGATAAAAGTTGTTCGTGGCAGTTATGGTTTAAACTGAGTAACAGTAGGATTATTATTCCAACTACCTAAACAGACGCATCAATTGCAACAATTACATAAAATCAACAAAAAATGAATGCCTTATTCACATGAAACATAGTACCCTTAAAATACAACAATACAGTTATGATCATTCTGCTGTAGTCATGATCCTGAAAATAAAATAGGTCAAAATGCTACCACATCGCTTTGCAAAATGAAAATGTGGCAAATTTTACTGGAAGCGATTCACACACATCTTAGGCATAATGTTTAATGGAAATTTCTTTATCAAGCATTCAAAATGGATTGCATCCATAAAACTATTTCAACAGAAATGACAACAAACAAATTGCAGAAATACTGCACAGATGTAGGCCTACTAACCATTGCCACAGATGCATTACTAGAGAGATTCACATCAACATTTTCTGCTAAGCCCCAGACATATTTATAAGCACTTGCTGTGGCAGCTGTCGCTGTTTTGCGTGCTGTTTGAGGTTTCTGAAAGAAATTTAAATATATTTATTCTAAGTTGAAAAACCTAGCAGCTCTGTGTTTGACAATATTGTTTGGAATTCAATCATTGAAAAGCACCATTCAACATTGAAAAATAGACCTGGGCAGTGTAAACAGTGTGGACACAGCATCTGATTACAGTCAAACATTTTGGCCTACTCTGTCAAAACATGAATCATTGAAATGTTCGTTGCAGACAAGTGCCCAAGGACCAGGCTTATTCATTATTCTGCAGTTGAAATATCATTGTAAATAACAAGAGTTCTCAGTGAAATCGTTTGGTAATCTAAAAATTTAAATGAAACTGTACTAGTTAGTTAGCAACAGTAGTAATAACAATAGTATTATTACTCTTCCCTTCTTACAGCTAGCTAGCTATATCCAGGTACAACAATAAATAATATTATAGGCACTACAAACAGTTTTTTCAAATATTTATTTAGAAATAATGCGATGGTTTGAAGTTCTTAAATATTGATACAATAAAAATTTCAAATACAAATAATAAAAACCTTTGTTCTAAACAAGAAAAATGTTCACTCACTAGCTTATAAATTCATCTAATCACCGACAACATACGGTCACACTCGTACACTCAGTAGTGACGCTGATGGACTTTCACTCACCTAATGACCAGTGTAGTAGAACTAACTAGTGGCAGTGCTAACTAGTGTTAGCACAACTAGTAGTAGTAGTAGACTTTAGCAATAGTACTAGAACTAATAGTAGGAGTGACTCACTTGTGAAATGTTAGGCCCTTTCCTTTGAAAGTCCATCCCTGCGTTTTTTTTTCAGTTAATGGAATAGCGCTGTGCACCTACATCCTTATGTCTCTTGCATAAATTATTAGTAGTAATCTCAGTAGTCTGTCCCTTTGATTTAGCTGTGTATTTGTGATGTTCCATAGCTATTAAATCTGAAACTAGACTTCTTTCTCACATTGAACACAATGAAATTTACTCACATGCTTAACCCAACATGGCGCAGGCGGATTTCCATACCCCCAAATGACCTTGGCCATTTCAGGGGTTTTAGATCAATGGCGCCAATATTCTGAACGATTGCTGCCAAACGTAACGTCAAAAAACTGCGAAATCATTTATAGTCATTAATTAGGTCAAAATTTGACCTAATGGGGTCAAGCGCTGGCATTAAATGCTCATCATGCAGATGTTCATTGAAGCACTCGATTGCAAAGTAACTCAACTTGCCACAGACACAAATGCGTATCATGCAAGTCATGGAACCATAGTGATTAAGTCAGCAATAAGAGAAAACAAGTTAATTATGAGAGCTCAGAGAGTCAGCAATAAGGGAGAACTAAATAATTATGAGAGCTCAGAGAGTCAGCAATAAGAGAGAACTAGTTAATTATGAGAGCTCAGAGAGTCAGCAATAAGGGAGAACTAGTTAATTATGAGAGCTCAGAAATCAGCAATAAGGGAGAGCTAGTTAATTATGAGAGCTCAGAGAGTCAGCAATAAGGGAGAACTAGTTAATTATGAGAGCTCAGAGAGTCAGCAATAAGAGAGAGCTAGTTAATTATGAGAGCTCAGAGAGTCAGAAATAAGGGAGAACTAGTTAATTATGAGAGCTCAGAGAGTCAGCAATAAGAGAGAACTAGTTAATTATGAGAGCTCAGAGAGTCAGCAATAAGAGAGAACTGGTTAATTATGAGAGCTCAGAGAGGCAGCAATAAGAGACAACTAGTTAATTATGAGAGCTCAGAGAGTCAGCAATAAGAGACAACTAGTTAATTATGAGAGCTCAGAGAGTCAGCAATAAGGGAGAACTAGTTAATTATGAGAGCTCAGAGAGTCAGCAATAAGAGACAACTGGTTAATTATGAGAGCTCAGAAAGTCAGCAATGAGACAAACTAGTTAATTATGAGAGCTCAGAAAGTCAGCAATAAGGGAGAACTAGTTAATTATGAGAGCTCAGAGAGGCAGCAATAAGAGACAACTAGTTTATTATGAGAGCTCGGAGAGTCAGCAATAAGGGAGAACAGGTTAATTATGAGAGCTCAGAGAGGCAGCAATAAGAGACAACTGGTTAATTATGAGAGCTCAGAAAGTCAGCAATAAGAGAAACTAGTTAATTATGAGAGCTCAGAGAGTCAGCAATAAGAGACAGCTAGTTAATTATGAGAGCTCAGAGAGTCAGCAATGAGGGAGAACTAGTTAATTATGAGAGCTCAGAGAGTCAGCAATAAGAGAGAACTAGTTAATTATGAGAGCTCAGAGAGTCAGCAATAAGGGAGAACTAGTTAATTATGAGAGCTCAGAGAGTCAGCAATAAGAGACAACTAGTTAATTATGAGAGCTCAGAGAGTCAGCAATAAGGGAGAACTAGTTAATTATGAGAGCTCAGAAAGTCAGCAATAAGAGACAACTAGTTAATTATGAGAGCTCAGAAAGTCAGCAATAAGGGAGAACTAGTTAATTATGAGAGCTCAGAGAGGCAGCAACAAGAGACAACTAGTTAATTATGAGAGCTCAGAGAGTCAGCAATAAGGGAGAACTAGTTAATTATGAGAGCTCAGAGAGTCAGCAATAAGAGAGAACTAGTTAATTATGAGAGCTCAGAGAGTCAGCAATAAGAGACAACTAGTTAATTATGAGAGCTCAGAGAGTCAGCAATAAGGGAGAACTAGTTAATTATGAGAGCTCAGAGAGTCAGCAATAAGAGAGAACTAGTTAATTATGAGAGCTCAGAGAGTCAGCAATAAGAGAGAACTGGTTAATTATGAGAGCTCAGAGAGGCAGCAATAAGAGACAACTAGTTTATTATGAGAGCTCAGAGAGTCAGCAATAAGAGACAACTAGTTAATTATGAGAGCTCAGAGAGTCAGCAATAAGAGACAACTAGTTAATTATGAGAGCTCAAAAAGTCAGCAATAAGAGAAACTAGTTAATTATGAGAGCTCAGAGAGGCAGCAATAAGAGACAACTAGTTTATTATGAGAGCTCGGAGAGTCAGCAATAAGGGAGAACTAGTTAATTATGAGAGCTCAGAGAGTCAGCAATAAGGGAGAACTAGTTAATTATGAGAGCTCAGAGAGTCAGCAATAAGAGAGAACTAGTTAATTATGAGAGCTCAGAGAGTCAGCAATAAGAGAGAGCTAGTTAATTATGAGAGCTCAGAGAGTCAGCAATAAGGGAGAACTAGTTAATTATGAGAGCTCAGAGAGTCAGCAATAAGAGAGAACTAGTTAATTATGAGAGCTCAGAGAGTCAGCAATAAGAGAGAACTGGTTAATTATGAGAGCTCAGAGAGGCAGCAATAAGAGACAACTAGTTAATTATGAGAGCTCAGAGAGTCAGCAATAAGAGACAACTAGTTAATTATGAGAGCTCAGAGAGTCAGCAATAAGAAACAACTAGTTAATTATGAGAGCTCAGAGAGTCAGCAATAAGAGACAACTAGTTAATTATGAGAGCTCAGAGAGTCAGCAATAAGAGAGAACTAGTTAATTATGAGAGCTCAGAGAGTCAGCAATAAGAGAGAGCTAGTTAATTATGAGAGCTCAGAGAGTCAGCAATAAGGGAGAACTAGTTAATTATGAGAGCTCAGAGAGTCAGCAATAAGAGAGAACTAGTTAATTATGAGAGCTCAGAGAGTCAGCAATAAGAGAGAACTGGTTAATTATGAGAGCTCAGAGAGGCAGCAATAAGAGACAACTAGTTAATTATGAGAGCTCAGAGAGTCAGCAATAAGAGACAACTAGTTAATTATGAGAGCTCAGAGAGTCAGCAATAAGAAACAACTAGTTAATTATGAGAGCTCAGAGAGTCAGCGATAAGAGACAACTAGTTAATTATGAGAGCTCAGAGAGTCAGCAATAAGAGACAACTGGTTAATTATGAGAGCTCAGAAAGTCAGCAATAAGAGAAACTAGTTAATTATGAGAGCTCAGAAAGTCAGCAATTAGGGAGAACTAGTTAATTATGAGAGCTCAGAGAGTCAGCAATAAGAGACAACTGGTTAATTATGAGAGCTCAGAGAGGCAGCAATAAGAGACAACTAGTTTATTATGAGAGCTCAGAAAGTCAGCAATAAGGGAGAACTAGTTAATTATGAGAGCTCAGAGAGTCAGCAATAAGAGAGAACTAGTTAATTATGAGAGCTCAGAGAGTCAGCAATAAGAGAGAACTAGTTAATTATGAGAGCTCATAGAGTCAGCAATAAGAGACAACTGGTTAATTATGAGAGCTCACAGAGGCAGCAATAAGAGACAACTAGTTAATTATGAGAGCTCAGAGAGTCAGCAATAAGAGACAACTAGTTAATTATGAGAGCTCAGAGAGTTAGCAATAAGAGACAACTGGTTAATTATGAGAGCTCAGAGAGGCAGCAATAAGAGACAACTAGTTAATTATGAGAGCTCAGAGAGTCAGCAATAAGAGACAACTAGTTAATTATGAGAGCTCATAGAGTCAGCAATAAGAGACAACTGGTTAATTATGAGAGCTCAGAGAGGCAGCAATAAGAGACAACTAGTTAATTATGAGAGCTCAGAGAGTCAGCAATAAGAGACAACTGGTTAATTATGAGAGCTCGGAGAGTCAGCAATAAGGGAGAACTAGTTAATTATGAGAGCTCAGAGAGTCAGCAATAAGAGACAACTAGTTAATTATGAGAGCTCAGAGAGTCAGGAATAAGGGAGAACTAGTTAATTATGAGAGCTCAGAGAGTCAGCAATAAGAGACAACTAGTTTATTATGAGAGCTCAGAGAGTCAGCAATAAGGGAGAACTAGTTAATTGTGAGAGCTCGGAGAGTCAGCAATAAGGGAGAACTAGTTAATTATGAGAGCTCAGAGAGTCAGCAATAAGAGAGAACTAGTTAATTATGAGAGCTCAGAGAGTCAGCAATAAGAGACAACTAGTTAATTATGAGAGCTCAGAGAGTCAGCAATAAGAGACAACTGGTTAATTATGAGAGCTCAGAGAGGCAGCAATAAGAGACAACTGGTTAATTATGAGAGCTCAGAAAGTCAGCAATAAGAGAAACTAGTTAATTATGAGAGCTCAGAAAGTCAGCAATAAGGGAGAACTAGTTAATTATGAGAGCTCAGAGAGTCAGCAATAAGAGACAACTGGTTAATTATGAGAGCTCAGAGAGGCAGCAATAAGAGACAACTAGTTTATTATGAGAGCTCAGAAAGTCAGCAATAAGGGAGAACTAGTTAATTATGAGAGCTCAGAGAGTCAGCAATAAGAGAGAACTAGTTAATTATGAGAGCTCAGAGAGTCAGCAATAAGAGAGAACTAGTTAATTATGAGAGCTCATAGAGTCAGCAATAAGAGACAACTGGTTAATTATGAGAGCTCAGAGAGGCAGCAATAAGAGACAACTAGTTAATTATGAGAGCTCAGAGAGTCAGCAATAAGAGACAACTAGTTAATTATGAGAGCTCAGAGAGTTAGCAATAAGAGACAACTGGTTAATTATGAGAGCTCAGAGAGTCAGCAATAAGAGACAACTGGTTAATTATGAGAGCTCAGAGAGGCAGCAATAAGAGACAACTAGTTAATTATGAGAGCTCAGAGAGTCAGCAATAAGAGACAACTAGTTAATTATGAGAGCTCATAGAGTCAGCAATAAGAGACAACTGGTTAATTATGAGAGCTCAGAGAGTCAGCAATAAGAGACAACTAGTTAATTATGAGAGCTCAGAGAGTCAGCAATAAGAGACAACTGGTTAATTATGAGAGCTCAGAGAGGCAGCAATAAGAGACAACTGGTTAATTATGAGAGCTCAGAAAGTCAGCAATAAGAGAAACTAGTTAATTATGAGAGCTCAGAAAGTCAGCAATAAGGGAGAACTAGTTAATTATGAGAGCTCAGAGAGTCAGCAATAAGAGACAACTGGTTAATTATGAGAGCTCAGAGAGGCAGCAATAAGAGACAACTAGTTTATTATGAGAGCTCAGAAAGTCAGCAATAAGGGAGAACTAGTTAATTATGAGAGCTCAGAGAGTCAGCAATAAGAGAGAACTAGTTAATTATGAGAGCTCAGAGAGTCAGCAATAAGAGAGAACTAGTTAATTATGAGAGCTCATAGAGTCAGCAATAAGAGACAACTGGTTAATTATGAGAGCTCAGAGAGGCAGCAATAAGAGACAACTAGTTAATTATGAGAGCTCAGAGAGTCAGCAATAAGAGACAACTAGTTAATTATGAGAGCTCATAGAGTCAGCAATAAGAGCCAACTGGTTAATTATGAGAGCTCAGAGAGGCAGCAATAAGAGACAACTAGTTAATTATGAGAGCTCAGAGAGTCAGCAATAAGAGACAACTGGTTAATTATGAGAGCTCAGAGAGGCAGCAATAAGAGACAACTAGTTTATTATGAGAGCTCGGAGAGTCAGCAATAAGGGAGAACTAGTTAATTATGAGAGCTCAGAGAGTCAGCAATAAGAGACAACTAGTTAATTATGAGAGCTCAGAGAGTCAGGAATAAGGGAGAACTAGTTAATTATGAGAGCTCAGAGAGGCAGCAATAAGAGACAACTAGTTTATTATGAGAGCTCAGAGAGTCAGCAATAAGGGAGAACTAGTTAATTGTGAGAGCTCGGAGAGTCAGCAATAAGGGAGAACTAGTTAATTATGAGAGCTCAGAGAGTCAGCAATAAGAGAGAACTAGTTAATTATGAGAGCTCAGAGAGTCAGCAGTAAGAGACAACAAGTTAATTATGAGAGCTCAGAGAGTCAGCTATAAGAGACAACTAGTTAATTATGAGAGCTCAGAGAGTCAGCAATAAAAGAGAAATAGTTAATTATGAGAGCTCAGAGAGTCAGCAATACGGGAGAACAGGTTAATTATGAGAGCTCAGAGAGGCAGCAATAAAAGAGAAATAGTTAATTATGAGAGCTCAGAGAGTCAGCAATAAGGGAGAACAGGTTAATTATGAGAGCTCAGAGAGGCAGCAATAAGAGACAACTAGTTAATTATGAGAGCTCAGAGAGTCAGCAATAAGAGAGAACTGGTTAATTATGAGAGCTCAGAGAGGCAGCAATAAGAGACAACTAGTTAATTATGAGAGCTCAGAGAGTCAGCAATAAGAGACAACTAGTTAATTATGAGAGCTCAGAGAGTCAGCAATAAGAAACAACTAGTTAATTATGAGAGCTCAAAAAGTCAGCAATAAGAGAAACTAGTTAATTATGAGAGCTCAGAGAGGCAGCAATAAGAGACAACTAGTTTATTATGAGAGCTCGGAGAGTCAGCAATAAGGGAGAACTAGTTAATTATGAGAGCTCAGAGAGTCAGCAATAAGGGAGAACTAGTTAATTATGAGAGCTCAGAGAGTCAGCAATAAGAGAGAACTAGTTAATTATGAGAGCTCAGAGAGTCAGCAATAAGAGAGAGCTAGTTAATTATGAGAGCTCAGAGAGTCAGCAATAAGGGAGAACTAGTTAATTATGAGAGCTCAGAGAGTCAGCAATAAGAGAGAACTAGTTAATTATGAGAGCTCAGAGAGTCAGCAATAAGAGAGAACTGGTTAATTATGAGAGCTCAGAGAGGCAGCAATAAGAGACAACTAGTTAATTATGAGAGCTCAGAGAGTCAGCAATAAGAGACAACTAGTTAATTATGAGAGCTCAGAGAGTCAGCAATAAGAAACAACTAGTTAATTATGAGAGCTCAGAGAGTCAGCAATAAGAGACAACTAGTTAATTATGAGAGCTCAGAGAGTCAGCAATAAGAGAGAACTAGTTAATTATGAGAGCTCAGAGAGTCAGCAATAAGAGAGAGCTAGTTAATTATGAGAGCTCAGAGAGTCAGCAATAAGGGAGAACTAGTTAATTATGAGAGCTCAGAGAGTCAGCAATAAGAGAGAACTAGTTAATTATGAGAGCTCAGAGAGTCAGCAATAAGAGAGAACTGGTTAATTATGAGAGCTCAGAGAGGCAGCAATAAGAGACAACTAGTTAATTATGAGAGCTCAGAGAGTCAGCAATAAGAGACAACTAGTTAATTATGAGAGCTCAGAGAGTCAGCAATAAGAAACAACTAGTTAATTATGAGAGCTCAGAGAGTCAGCGATAAGAGACAACTAGTTAATTATGAGAGCTCAGAGAGTCAGCAATAAGAGACAACTGGTTAATTATGAGAGCTCAGAAAGTCAGCAATAAGAGAAACTAGTTAATTATGAGAGCTCAGAAAGTCAGCAATTAGGGAGAACTAGTTAATTATGAGAGCTCAGAGAGTCAGCAATAAGGGAGAACTAGTTAATTATGAGAGCTCAGAGAGGCAGCAATAAGAGACAACTAGTTTATTATGAGAGCTCAGAGAGTCAGCAATAAGAGAGAACTAGTTAATTATGAGAGCTCATAGAGTCAGCAATAAGAGACAACTGGTTAATTATGAGAGCTCAGAGAGGCAGCAATAAGAGACAACTAGTTAATTATGAGAGCTCAGAGAGTCAGCAATAAGAGACAACTAGTTAATTATGAGAGCTCATAGAGTCAGCAATAAGAGACAACTGGTTAATTATGAGAGCTCAGAGAGGCAGCAATAAGAGACAACTAGTTAATTATGAGAGCTCAGAGAGTCAGCAATAAGAGACAACTGGTTAATTATGAGAGCTCAGAGAGGCAGCAATAAGAGACAACTAGTTTATTATGAGAGCTCGGAGAGTCAGCAATAAGGGAGAACTAGTTAATTATGAGAGCTCAGAGAGTCAGCAATAAGAGACAACTAGTTAATTATGAGAGCTCAGAGAGTCAGGAATAAGGGAGAACTAGTTAATTATGAGAGCTCAGAGAGGCAGCAATAAGAGACAACTAGTTTATTATGAGAGCTCAGAGAGTCAGCAATAAGGGAGAACTAGTTAATTGTGAGAGCTCGGAGAGTCAGCAATAAGGGAGAACTAGTTAATTATGAGAGCTCAGAGAGTCAGCAATAAGAGAGAACTAGTTAATTATGAGAGCTCAGAGAGTCAGCAGTAAGAGACAACAAGTTAATTATGAGAGCTCAGAGAGTCAGCTATAAGAGACAACTAGTTAATTATGAGAGCTCAGAGAGTCAGCAATAAAAGAGAAATAGTTAATTATGAGAGCTCAGAGAGTCAGCAATACGGGAGAACAGGTTAATTATGAGAGCTCAGAGAGGCAGCAATAAAAGAGAAATAGTTAATTATGAGAGCTCAGAGAGTCAGCAATAAGGGAGAACAGGTTAATTATGAGAGCTCAGAGAGGCAGCAATAAGAGACAACTAGTTAATTATGAGAGCTCAGAGAGTCAGCAATAAGAGAGAACTGGTTAATTATGAGAGCTCAGAGAGGCAGCAATAAGAGACAACTAGTTAATTATGAGAGCTCAGAGAGTCAGCAATAAGAGACAACTAGTTAATTATGAGAGCTCAGAGAGTCAGCAATAAGAAACAACTAGTTAATTATGAGAGCTCAAAAAGTCAGCAATAAGAGAAACTAGTTAATTATGAGAGCTCAGAGAGGCAGCAATAAGAGACAACTAGTTTATTATGAGAGCTCGGAGAGTCAGCAATAAGGGAGAACTAGTTAATTATGAGAGCTCAGAGAGTCAGCAATAAGGGAGAACTAGTTAATTATGAGAGCTCAGAGAGTCAGCAATAAGAGAGAAC
Source organism: Watersipora subatra (assembly GCF_963576615.1). Classification (NCBI taxonomy): domain Eukaryota; kingdom Metazoa; phylum Bryozoa; class Gymnolaemata; order Cheilostomatida; family Watersiporidae; genus Watersipora; species Watersipora subatra. The sequence goes on from NC_088709.1 coordinate 19,003,003, forward strand.
TAGTTAATTATGAGAGCTCAGAGAGTCAGCAATAAGAGAGAGCTAGTTAATTATGAGAGCTCAGAGAGTCAGCAATAAGGGAGAACTAGTTAATTATGAGAGCTCAGAGAGTCAGCAATAAGAGAGAACTAGTTAATTATGAGAGCTCAGAGAGTCAGCAATAAGAGAGAACTGGTTAATTATGAGAGCTCAGAGAGGCAGCAATAAGAGACAACTAGTTAATTATGAGAGCTCAGAGAGTCAGCAATAAGAGACAACTAGTTAATTATGAGAGCTCAGAGAGTCAGCAATAAGAAACAACTAGTTAATTATGAGAGCTCAGAGAGTCAGCAATAAGAGACAACTAGTTAATTATGAGAGCTCAGAGAGTCAGCAATAAGAGAGAACTAGTTAATTATGAGAGCTCAGAGAGTCAGCAATAAGAGAGAGCTAGTTAATTATGAGAGCTCAGAGAGTCAGCAATAAGGGAGAACTAGTTAATTATGAGAGCTCAGAGAGTCAGCAATAAGAGAGAACTAGTTAATTATGAGAGCTCAGAGAGTCAGCAATAAGAGAGAACTGGTTAATTATGAGAGCTCAGAGAGGCAGCAATAAGAGACAACTAGTTAATTATGAGAGCTCAGAGAGTCAGCAATAAGAGACAACTAGTTAATTATGAGAGCTCAGAGAGTCAGCAATAAGAAACAACTAGTTAATTATGAGAGCTCAGAGAGTCAGCGATAAGAGACAACTAGTTAATTATGAGAGCTCAGAGAGTCAGCAATAAGAGACAACTGGTTAATTATGAGAGCTCAGAAAGTCAGCAATAAGAGAAACTAGTTAATTATGAGAGCTCAGAAAGTCAGCAATTAGGGAGAACTAGTTAATTATGAGAGCTCAGAGAGTCAGCAATAAGAGACAACTGGTTAATTATGAGAGCTCAGAGAGGCAGCAATAAGAGACAACTAGTTTATTATGAGAGCTCAGAAAGTCAGCAATAAGGGAGAACTAGTTAATTATGAGAGCTCAGAGAGTCAGCAATAAGAGAGAACTAGTTAATTATGAGAGCTCAGAGAGTCAGCAATAAGAGAGAACTAGTTAATTATGAGAGCTCATAGAGTCAGCAATAAGAGACAACTGGTTAATTATGAGAGCTCAGAGAGGCAGCAATAAGAGACAACTAGTTAATTATGAGAGCTCAGAGAGTCAGCAATAAGAGACAACTAGTTAATTATGAGAGCTCAGAGAGTTAGCAATAAGAGACAACTGGTTAATTATGAGAGCTCAGAGAGGCAGCAATAAGAGACAACTAGTTAATTATGAGAGCTCAGAGAGTCAGCAATAAGAGACAACTAGTTAATTATGAGAGCTCATAGAGTCAGCAATAAGAGACAACTGGTTAATTATGAGAGCTCAGAGAGGCAGCAATAAGAGACAACTAGTTAATTATGAGAGCTCAGAGAGTCAGCAATAAGAGACAACTGGTTAATTATGAGAGCTCAGAGAGGCAGCAATAAGAGACAACTAGTTTATTATGAGAGCTCGGAGAGTCAGCAATAAGGGAGAACTAGTTAATTATGAGAGCTCAGAGAGTCAGCAATAAGAGACAACTAGTTAATTATGAGAGCTCAGAGAGTCAGGAATAAGGGAGAACTAGTTAATTATGAGAGCTCAGAGAGGCAGCAATAAGAGACAACTAGTTTATTATGAGAGCTCAGAGAGTCAGCAATAAGGGAGAACTAGTTAATTGTGAGAGCTCGGAGAGTCAGCAATAAGGGAGAACTAGTTAATTATGAGAGCTCAGAGAGTCAGCAATAAGAGAGAACTAGTTAATTATGAGAGCTCAGAGAGTCAGCAATAAGAGACAACTAGTTAATTATGAGAGCTCAGAGAGTCAGCAATAAGAGACAACTGGTTAATTATGAGAGCTCAGAGAGGCAGCAATAAGAGACAACTGGTTAATTATGAGAGCTCAGAAAGTCAGCAATAAGAGAAACTAGTTAATTATGAGAGCTCAGAAAGTCAGCAATAAGGGAGAACTAGTTAATTATGAGAGCTCAGAGAGTCAGCAATAAGAGACAACTGGTTAATTATGAGAGCTCAGAGAGGCAGCAATAAGAGACAACTAGTTTATTATGAGAGCTCAGAAAGTCAGCAATAAGGGAGAACTAGTTAATTATGAGAGCTCAGAGAGTCAGCAATAAGAGAGAACTAGTTAATTATGAGAGCTCAGAGAGTCAGCAATAAGAGAGAACTAGTTAATTATGAGAGCTCATAGAGTCAGCAATAAGAGACAACTGGTTAATTATGAGAGCTCAGAGAGGCAGCAATAAGAGACAACTAGTTAATTATGAGAGCTCAGAGAGTCAGCAATAAGAGACAACTAGTTAATTATGAGAGCTCAGAGAGTTAGCAATAAGAGACAACTGGTTAATTATGAGAGCTCAGAGAGGCAGCAATAAGAGACAACTAGTTAATTATGAGAGCTCAGAGAGTCAGCAATAAGAGACAACTAGTTAATTATGAGAGCTCATAGAGTCAGCAATAAGAGACAACTGGTTAATTATGAGAGCTCAGAGAGGCAGCAATAAGAGACAACTAGTTAATTATGAGAGCTCAGAGAGTCAGCAATAAGAGACAACTGGTTAATTATGAGAGCTCAGAGAGGCAGCAATAAGAGACAACTAGTTTATTATGAGAGCTCGGAGAGTCAGCAATAAGGGAGAACTAGTTAATTATGAGAGCTCAGAGAGTCAGCAATAAGAGACAACTAGTTAATTATGAGAGCTCAGAGAGTCAGGAATAAGGGAGAACTAGTTAATTATGAGAGCTCAGAGAGGCAGCAATAAGAGACAACTAGTTTATTATGAGAGCTCAGAGAGTCAGCAATAAGGGAGAACTAGTTAATTGTGAGAGCTCGGAGAGTCAGCAATAAGGGAGAACTAGTTAATTATGAGAGCTCAGAGAGTCAGCAACAAGAGAGAACTAGTTAATTATGAGAGCTCAGAGAGTCAGCAGTAAGAGACAACAAGTTAATTATGAGAGCTCAGAGAGTCAGCTATAAGAGACAACTAGTTAATTATGAGAGCTCAGAGAGTCAGCAATAAAAGAGAAATAGTTAATTATGAGAGCTCAGAGAGTCAGCAATACGGGAGAACAGGTTAATTATGAGAGCTCAGAGAGGCAGCAATAAAAGAGAAATAGTTAATTATGAGAGCTCAGAGAGTCAGCAATAAGGGAGAACAGGTTAATTATGAGAGCTCAGAGAGGCAGCAATAAGAGACAACTAGTTAATTATGAGAGCTCAGAGAGTCAGCAATAAGGGAGAACTAGTTAATTATGAGAGCTCAGAGAGTCAGCAATAAGAGACAACTAGTTAATTATGAGAGCTCAGAGAGTCAGCAATAAGGGAGAACAGGTTAATTATGAGAGCTCAGAGAGTCAGCAATAAGAGACAACTAGTTAATTATGAGAGCTCAGAGAGTCAGCAATAAGGGAGAACTAGTTAATTATGAGAGCTCAGAGAGGCAGCAATAAGGGAGAACTAGTTAATTATGAGAGCTTAGAGAGTCAGCAATAAGGGAGAACTAGTTAATTATGAGAGCTCAGAGAGTCAGCAATAAGAGACAGCTAGTTAATTATGAGAGCTCAGAGAATCAGCAATAAGAGACAACTAGTTAATTATGAGAGCTCAGAGAGTCAGCAATAAGAGAGAACTAGTTAATTATGAGAGCTCAGAGAGTCAGCAAAAAGAGACAACTGGTTAATTATGAGAGCTTAGAGAGTCAGCAGTAAGAGACAACTAGTTAATTATGAGAGCTCAGAGAGTCAGCAATAAGAGACAACTAGTTAATTATGAGAGCTCAGAGAGTCAGCAATAAGAGAAAACAAGTTAATTATGAGAGCTTAGAGAGTCAGCAATAAGAGACAACTAGTTAATTATGAGAGCTCAGAGAGTCAGCAATAAGAGAGAACTAGTTAATTATGAGAGCTCAGAGAGTCAGCAATAAGAGAGAACTAGTTAATTATGAGAGCTCAGAGAGTCAGCAATAAGAGAAAACAAGTTAATTATGAGAGCTCAGAGAGGCAGCAATAAGAGACAACTAGTTTATTATGAGAGCTCAGAGAGTCAGCAATAAAAGACAACTAGTTAATTATGAGAGCTTAGAGAGTCAGCAATAAGAGACAACTAGTTAATTATGAGAGCTCAGAGAGTCAGCAATAAGAGAGAACTAGTTAATTATGAGAGCTCAGAGAGGCAGCAATAAGAGACAACTAGTTAATTATGAGAGCTCAGAGAGTCAGCAATAAGAGAGAACTAGTTAATTATGAGAGCTCAGAGAGTCAGCAATAAGGGAGAACAGGTTAATTATGAGAGCTCAGAGAGGCAGCAATAAGGGAGAACTAGTTAATTATGAGAGCTCAAAATATCAAATTTTAACATAAAAAGTTTTTTAAAACAAAGAAAAACCTGCTGTGACCTACCACTTTTCTCTTTGTTTTCTTTGAGAATTAAGCTAGAGAAGAAGGTCTCTAAAATATTCTATTATTGTATTCCTATGAGCTGATACAAGTATACTACCACTGTATTCCCATGAGCTGATACAAACATACTGCTAAGTATTGTATTCCTGTGAGCTCATACAAACACACCACTACTGTATTGACATGAACTGGTACAAATATACTACTACTGTATTCCCGTGAGCTGGTACAAATATACCACTACTGTATTGCCATGAGCTGATACAAATATATCACTACTGTATTCCCATGAGCTGACACAAGTATAATACTACTGTGTTCCCGTGAGTTGATACAAATATACTACTACTGTATTCCCTTGAGCTGATACAAGTATACTACTACTGTATTCCCATGAGCTGATCCAAAAATATCACTGCTGTATTCCCATGAGCTGATACAAATATATCACTACTGTATTCCCATGAGCTGATACAAGTATAATTCTACTGTATTCCCATGAGTTGATACAAATATACTGTTACTGTATTCCCATCAGCTGATACAAATATACTACTACTGTATTACCATGAGCTGATACAAATATACTGTTACTGTATTCCCATGAGCTGATACAAATATACTACTACTCTATTTCTATGAGCTGATACAAATATACCACTACTGTCTTCCAATGGCTCGAGTAGATCTAAGATAGTCGGCTTGTTAGTTGGCTTGCAAACTGATAAAATCTGACACTGATATTGCCAAGTATATAGACCAACTTTTCTTTTTACTTCAAACTGGTGAAACACTTGTCTGCTGAGCCACCAGGAGTACTACCATATTCTAGTATAATCTATGTTATAACTACTGTAAGCCTTGTCCAACGTATCTATCTTAGCTAACTCATTTCATTGTCAATGCTTTATGGATCTGGTTCAAAATCAAGATGCTCTCCTGTTTTTTCACATGCAATGGCAGACATCGGGGTAAGAAAATGCATAATGCATAATGCCTAATATAAGTTGAAGTACTTTATGGCTTACTACTATAGCTTAAGAGCTATTTATATGTGATGCAAAGTCATCTGCTTAGTTACTTTTAGTCATTTAATGAGTAGGTCTTTTAGAGTTGTATGCATCATTCATTTTAATAAACAACTTACCCTGAAAAAAATCAACTGGCTTATCCAGAAAGGTTAGACTAAGTCCCCTCAGTTCTCCTCCATGGCTCAGTCTTACCACCGGATCACTTCTCACTGTAGCGAAGTTTACTAAACTTACAACTAGCAACAAAAGTGCAAAAGGAATCATTTTCATGACAAGGCAGCTCTGACTTGCGGTACGCTTGAGCTTGACAGTTTATCTGCCCAGCACTAATAACACTAAACCGGCTTTTGTGTGATCAAAGGGAGGCCAATGACAATCATAGTGCAGTAGTTTGTCAAGCCTCAGTAGTTGTTAGTAATGTCAACGCTAGGCTATGATAACCAATGAAATGGCTAGGCCTAAATTGTTTATGCTGAAGACCAGATAAGATCGTTTCAGCAGTGTGGCATCTTCTACAGCAAAAGTTGCAGTTGCCTCTAGCCGGGATGAGTTGTGCATCTACATGTACATGTGTTTTAATCAGTAAAATTATAACTAAGCAATAACTTTTGGAATGACCAGTATGTATGTTGCCAAAGTGATAATGAAAAAAGAAAGGGTACTGCTGGTTGAGAAATGCAATATTAGCAGTCAAATGGCACTGCAGTGCAATAGGAGAACTGCCATGGTAGCTGCAATGGTAGTTGTAATGTACTAGATGTTATTATGTACAACAAACAGCAATAATGAAAGGAAAAGATTGTATGTTTATATCTCTCTCCTGCAATAGGAGAAATGCAATATTAGAAGTGAAATGGCAAGCTGCTGTGTAATATACACAGGCTGGGGGCTGTATATCATTGGTCGTAGCAACCAATATCAAAAAGTTGTAATATTTATCTAGATTTCTGTATTCATATCTAAAAAAATTATGCTAAATTTAAAAATCTAAACAGATTTTAGCTGGTTGTCATAGAAATAGATGTGTATCTATAAGAAAATGTAGGCCTATTACTTAATTTTATAGATATTAAAATCGGCTTGGCAGTACCACGATATTGGGCCCAGCCGCAGTATCATCAACAAAATCTTTAGAAAAATAATAACAGTAACATATTGCACACTATCGGTCACTATATACTTCGATCTTGTAAATTCGAATGATTATTCTTATAACTAAATCTTATAATAATCTTATAAAATCAAATAATTATTTTTACAATTAAATATTGTAATAATCTTATAAGAATTGTTAGAAAAATATCAATATTAGCAGTCAAACGGCACTGCAGTGCAATAGGATAACTGCAATGGTAGCTGCAACGGTAGTTGTAATGTACTGAGTGTTATTATGTACAACAAACAGCAATAATGAAAGGAAAAGATTGTATGTTTATATCTCTCTCCTGCAATAGGATAAATAAAATATTAGAAGTAAAATGGCAAGCTGCTGTGATAATGGAATTTGGTGGTTTGAATTCCGGGGTTTGAATCTGATATTTTTCTAACAATTCTTATAAGATTATTACAATATTTAATTGTAAGAATAATTATTCAATTTTATTATTATTATTTATTTATTATTCAATATTCAAGATTATTATTGGATTTAGTTATAAGAATAATCATTCGAATTAACAAGATCGGAGTATATAGTGACCGATGGTGTGCAAAATGTTACTGTTATTATCTTTCTAAAAAGTTTGTTGATAATGCGGCTGTGCCCAATATCACGGTACCCAATATCACGGTACTGCCAAGCCGTTTTAATATCTGCAAAATTAAGTTATAGGCCTACGTTTTCTTTTAGATATACATCTATTTCTATGACAACCAGCTAAAATCTGTTCAGATTTTTAAATTCAGCATAATTTTTTAGATATAAATACAGAAATCTAGAAAAATATCACAACTTCTTGATATTGGCTGCTATGAGCAATGATATACAGCCCCCAGCCTGTGTATATTACACAGCAGCATGCCATTTTACTTTTAATATTGCAATTCTCTTATTGCAGGAGAGAGATATAAACATACAATATTTTCCTTTCATTATTGCAGTTTGTTGTACATAATAACACCTAGTACATTACAACTACCATTGCAGCTACCATTGCAGTTCTCCTATTGCACTGCAGTGCCATTTGACTGCTAATATTGCATTTCTCAACCAGCAGTATCCTTTCTTTTTCCATTATCACTTTGGCTGTTTATCTGCCCAGTACATCAACAGTGCGTGTGTGTGCGTACGCGTGTTCATGCGCGTGCGCAAGCGCATGAACTTGTAAATGCATGCAATTGGGGACTCACACCGGAATTTAACAGACAAATTGGGGACGTTCGGAAATTGGGGACGTCCCCAATCTTTTAAACCCTTTTTTCTTATAAAAAACTAAAAAATATATAGTTTAATCCAACTCCCGACAAAATCTGAGCACTGTCCCCAATTGCCTGCATTTGTACGAGAACATCTGTGAGTGTGGGTGTGTGAAAAAATATGTAAGTCCCCATAAAGTTTGTTAAATTCTCACACACATTTGACTTGTTTCCATTTGTTAGTAGGCAAATATTTTCGGAGTTTTCTTCTCATAGAAACTTTTTACCTAACAATTGGGGACATTATATCTTATTGGGGAGCTAATTTCTACCTTGTAAAAACTCACAATATTTGCGAGTTTCTACAAGAATGAAATTACAAGAGATGAAAACTCACAATATTTGTGAGTGAAAAGTCACAATATTTGTGAGTTTTTTTTAATGTAGCTTCGGAAGCAAATTGAGCGTTTACACTATTTTTGAACTTATGTTTAGCTAAAGGCTATATTTGCTCTTCTGCATTACAAATGTATTTTGTAGTTAAGCATTTGCAAAGTTTTTTTTACATTATAATGTATTTGGTCAGCAGTTATACACGCTCAGCAGACATTTGAAAGTGGGTCTCGTTTGCTTCCTTCAATAGTTCAGGCCTTTAATAATCCTTGAGAGCTCTTGTACTTTTTCAAATATTCTCACATATGCATCCTTCTTCACTTATTAGCTTTCATTTTAGTATGGTTGTAGTTTATACGCAATTAAAAAAAATTGCGCTTTATTATTCAAAAGATTTGTTTGAATTCATTACGTACATTTCTTACATAAGTTATAGCTGCATAAAATCTCAGGTTAATTTCACATAGTCTTAAAAAACTTTCGTTGCTACTAAAAGATCAGAGTCAATTACAAAGATTGACAAGGTAGTATATCTTTTGAGAATGAAATAGCTAGATGGAAAATTCTGCCATACATTTATCGCTCCTCATTGAAAATACTTATAGTTGTTTTAGAAAATATATATATTTCATCAAGTTTATATTGAGTATGTTGACAATACCAATCTTTTTATCTAAAGCTTGATTGTAATTTAACTCCTATGTCCCTATGCTTGCTTTTTATGTATGGCTTGAAAACAATGGAATTATACAAGTTTCAAGTTTAATCAATTGCGGTTATCAATGTGCAAAACTAAGCAGCAGTGCCAACATTTAATGAATATATTTAATTATTTTTGGCTTTTGGATTTTTGAAAAAGTGCTTGTCATCACCTCACTTGTTCTTTTTACTTTTGTTTATAATAGTTAACTCATGCTGACGCAATGTAAATATGTTGATGACTGGCATTGCTAGCAGTATAAAACGAGATACGGCAACAAAATTAATTCAGTAACGTAATTAAATTTGTTGTCTGTTTATGCCAATCGCTAATGGCCTAATGCTGAGTTATCCTTTGTACATCATACATGTGTAGAATTAATAGTTCCTAAAAGTAAATTAAAAAAGTCTCATAATATGTATATTTATTACTCAACAAAGATTTCATAGACAACTATGGAACTTTTGAACTGAGTTTGAAGTAGAAATGAAGTCATGCATAACTTTTAATAGCATAATTATGAAAGTGTGCACATGAGACTGCACATGAAATTGTCCACCGAGCACATGAAATTGGCAAAAAGTTAAGTATACAAAGTTTTTTTGTATACTCGCAAACAATAAAAAGATTTTTTGGGGTGTTAAATGGGTATGAAATACTGAACACAAAAAATCGTCGACATGAATGATTTTTTTAATGTTTATTACTACTTCGTTCATGGGAATGCAAAAGATAAAAATTTTTTTAATTTTATTGTAGTATTCATCATATATAATTTTAGCTGGATTTCAGTAATGTATATATGTAAGAGCCTAATACGGTTCAGTGAATGCATGAAACTTTGTTTGTTATACGATACAAAGCCAAATGCGCTTAGCTAACGTCTCAGCAAATAAGCAATGCATACTGAAAATCTATATATAAATATCAGCGTCTTTTTGTCTTTTATTGTATGTTTATTTATAACAAGTATGCATTGTTTTAACATAACAATGCATAACTTACATGACTCTCGCATAAGCTTGATTGATATGCTAAGCAAGAATATTGCAATCAGTAGAGAGCTGTAGTAGGACTGAAACAGGCACAGTATGAATTACACAAATATATAAACAGTACACAGAAATAAATGCAGTACGCAGAAATAAAACAAAGCTTTATTTAAAAACGTCATTTTTATTACCCATGCAAAATCGGGCAATCTGCTTGCATCTACTCGCGTTAAATGTTGAAAAGTCGTAAATCTAGATAGACATCAGCCTGCAACCTTGGCCTGGCTGTTTGCAATTCAAAACCTTAACTTGAACGGATCACCATAAATTCTGAGAAGCAATTGATTACACTGAATTTATTAATAAACATAAAAGTCTCAGGTCGATTCAACCTTTGCGCACCATACATGTGTAGAATTAGTACTTTAAATAGGTTTAATAAAGAACTATTAAACTTCTAAGTTGATATTTGAGGACAAAATTAAGTGATGGATAACTTTTACAAGCACATTTACGAAAGTGTGGGAAGAATATCACATACCGACAACTCCAAAATGGTTGAAAAAAACAAAAATAAGCCAGAGTTATCTTCTCTATGCAAAAGTCCCCGTTTATTAGATAAAAAATTCATACATGTGTGTGAGGTGAAGTCCCCAAAGTTAGTGTTAAATTCTCACGGGCTATAACTGAAAAACGGATAAGATGACAGCTCCAAAAATCAGTGCATTTGTAAACCCAACAAAAAATGTTTTAATATGTTGTTTTTTAAAGCTCTCAATGATAGATGAAAATTGTCCTCAAAGTGATGGTAAAAATATCGCGTCCCCAATTGCATGCGTTTACAAGACTGTGTGAGCGTGTGCGTGTGTGTGTGTGTGAGAGTGCGTGTGCGTGCGTGTGTGTGCATGTGTGCGTGTGTGTGCATGTGTGTGTGTGTGCACACGCACACACACAGTCTTGTAAACGCATGCAATTGGGGACACGATATTTTTACCATCACTTTGAGGACAATTTTCATATGTCATTAAGAGCTTTAAAAAATAACATATTGAAACATTTTTTGTTGGGTTTACGAATGCACTGATTTTGAGAGCTGTCATTTTATTCGTTTTTCAGTTATAGCTCATGAGAATTTAACCCTAACTTTGGGGACTTCACCTCACACACATGTATGAATTTTTTATCTAATAAACGGGGACTTTTGCATGGAGAAGATAACTCTGGCTTATTTTTGTTTTTCCAACCACTTTGGAGTTGTCGGTGTGTGATAATTTTCCCACACTTTCGTAAATGTGCTTGTAAATGTAATCCATGACTTCATTTTTTCGAAAATATCAATTTAAAAGTTTAATAGTTCTTTATCAAACCTATGTAGAGTACTAATTCTACACATGTATGATGCGCAAAAGTTAAATTGACCTTAAACTTTTATGTTAGGTAATAAATTCAGTGTAACCAATTGCTTTACATAATTTACGGTGATATGTTCAAATTAAGGTTTTGAATTTCAAACAGCCAGGCCAGGGTTGCAGGCTGATGTCTTATCTAGATTTACGACTTTTCAACATTTAACGCGATTATCTTCAAGGTAAACATTTTAACTTAGTTTTCATAGAACTCTTAAGCCCTGAATGGGCAACAAAGTTAATTACTATAATCGATTAAGTATTTTGCTATCTCATTTTTATCACTACCAAGGTCAGCCATCGGAAAATTTACATTGCGTAATCATGAGTTAACTTTGGTAAACAATAGTAAAAAGAACCAGGCCAGCGGATGTGAGTAATTTTTTTTAAATCCGGAAGCAAATTAAATTTGAATATAGCTAATTTTAGTTGTACTTTTCTGTTTGGTTGCACACAATGATTACCACTTTTAATTTAATTTTTTGCGGAAATCTTTTGTTTGTAAGCCATGCATAAAAAGCAAAGCATAGGCAGAGACATATTAGAATCAAGCTTTGGAAATAAAACATTAGTATCTCTTATATGCCTAATGTAAGCCCGAAAAAACATTTACCTTATAAAAAATATAATTATGTTTAATAAAACGTGCTACCCGTACCAAGAAAATTGCCTTCTATTACATTTTCTTAAATATATATCGAGTTGCCCATCTTTGCAACAACCATAAATTTAATTGTAATCTATTTAACTGTTTTATAACAATATTGACTCAATATTTAGTGGAGATGTGACCAAAAGTATGCACAATATTTTAACCATTAGCTTGGGAATGTAAAATAATTACTATCACTGCAAACACTGAATAGAGCTATCTCGGTACCATTGAAATAAGCGTTGTTCAATTTGAAGGCACCTTTGTCATCAAAATTATGTATGATTCTACAGTCAATATTTTTAGAAGTAATTGGCCAGTTATTGGAACTGCAAACTGTCAAAAACAGTCTCAAATATGTTGTCATACAATTTTCCTGCTGTATGATATAAACATAAAAGAAGAGTGTGTTTGTATTAGTATACAAGTATATTCATTATTTAGGTACAATTGACCAGTTATTACAAGTGCACACGATATCATAAACTCTCTCAATGCTAGTCTAATAAGGAGTCTGCACTTTTCACCATCAACTATCTATTATAGGCCAATATGAACAAAAAGGAATGTTTGGTATTTTAATCAGTAAGTTTGTAACCATTAGTTTAACCAATTAGTAGAAAAACTATTGTAAAAAGATATCTCCATATTGGTTGTAGAAAGATTATCACAAGTGTGTATGATATTTTAACCATTGATTTGGGGACATTGACTGATTATTTTATTTGATATTACAGTCATCATCATTCATAATACCATTGCTGCAAGATTTTCCAAATTTAATGCCAAAATATTAACCCTAATGAATATACTTCTTAAGCAGTTTCCTGAGCACATTGACCAATTATAACAAAAGAGCACAGTCATTCATAGAATATGTCAACACCATTGCAACAATATGTCACCAATTTGATGGTAAAATTATTCTCACAGGTGTGTATGACATTTTTACCATTGATTTGGGGACATTGACTGACTATCTTATTTGAGATCACAGTCATGATTATTCCTAATACCATTGCTGCAAGATGTTCCAAATTTAATGCCAAAATATCAACCCCAATGAATATGCTTCTTAAGCGGTTTCCTGAGCACATTGACCAATTATAACAAAAGAACACAGTCAGTCATAGACAATGTCAACACCATTGAAACAATATGTCCCCAATTTGATGGTAAAATTTTTCTCACAGGTGTGTATGATATTTTAACCATTGATTTGGGGACATTGACTGATAATTTTATTTGAGTTCACACACAGTCATCATCATTCCTAATACCATTGCTGCAAGATGTTCCAAATTTAATATCAAAATATTAACCCCAATGAATATGCTTCTTAAGCGGTTTCCTAAGCACATTGACCAATAATAACAAAAAAAACAGCCAGTCATAGAAGATGTCAACACCATTGCAACAATATGTCCCCAATTTGATGGTAAAATTATTCTCACAGGTGTGTATGATATTTTAACCATTTATTTGGGGACATTGACTGATTATCTTATTCGAGTTCACACACAGTCATGATCATTCCTAATACCATTACTGCAAGATGTTCCAAATTTAATATCAAAATATTAACCCCAATGAATATGCTTCTTAAGCGGTTTCCTAAGCACATTGACCAATAATAACAAAAAAAACAGCCAGTCATAGAAGATGTCAACACCATTGCAACAAAATGTCCCCAATTTGATGGTAAAATTATTCTCACAGGTGTGTATGATATTTTAACCATTGATTTGGGGACATTGACTGATAATTTTATTTGAGTTCACACACAGTCATCATCATTTTTAATATTATCGCTGCAAGATGTTCCAAATTCAATGCCAAAATATCACCCCGATGAATATGCTTCTTAAGAAGTTTCCCGAGCACATTGACCAATTATAACAAAATAACACAGTCAGTCATAAAATATGTCAACACAATTGGAACAATATGTCCCCAATTTGATGATAAAATTATTCTCACAGGTGTGTATGATATTTTAACCATTAATTTGGGGACATAAAACAATTATTATATGTGAACTCACAGTCATGAACAATCTAAAAACCGTTGCTGTAAGATGGCCGTTATTTGACAGCCAAATATCTCAGACATGTTTACGCTATTTTAAACATTTGTATAGTCGCATTAACCAATTATTATAAAAGAATGTGCAGTTTTTAGCCATGTAAATGCCATCGTGTCAAGATGTCTCAATTTGATGACAGAACTATTATCACACGTGCGTATGAGATTACAAATTCTTGTAAGTTCACTTACAGTCACTAATCATTTAGTGGCTTTCAAAGCATCTGGGCTACGGTAAAATCTCTCTAATTTGATGGCACAAATATCAAAGCGGGTTTCTGTTATATTTGAAGGATTAGCTTAAAAAATTAATCAATTATTGTAAGTGCACACTTACAAAGTCATACACACTTGGGTTTGTATGACATTTAACCCATGAGTTTGGGATTTTTACCAATTCTTGTACGTATATTAATAGGTGTATTAATATATATTTATTTTCTTTCAAATATTAGCATGATAGAAATTATTGAGCCTATAATTGGCACACGTACACAAGACAATAACACTAATGCAATACAAATACAATATATCCTGTGTACAGTAAAAGACAAGTAAGTAGGTATTTGCCAGATTATCTGCAGGATCTGGGAGACAGAATACAACCTATGACTTCAAACACATTCCACTTGCTATGCCTGTTTGGCTTTTAACTCATCTTGAAGTTTTTAAAAGTAGAACAAAATAGGCAGTAACTATTAAATTCTTTAAACGTTTAATTAAATTTTTAAGTCTAACGTTTCAACGTGAAACCTTCGACAATATTTTACTACGTCAGTATAGTTTATGATAATAGTAATCTTTTTGAGCAACATCAAATAGTGTGAAATATTTTGAAAAGGTGATTCGTCCTGATCGTTAACTGTTGTTCAATTTATTTTTTTGATTCAAAACATATGCCATAGCACTTTGGCAACTGTGAAGTAATTTGACGCACTGTGAAAGCTATTTAAATAAGCAAATATGTACGCATCTCCTTAGATAAATGGGCATAGTGGAAACCGTGTGATCTAAAATTAACGTGAGCATAACTATCATTAACGCAAGACAAGTATAATATTTGCTGTTTGAGGCTAACCGGGTGATGTTGCAAATAAAGTTTAAAATATTGTGCCTAAGTAGATTTTCGACAAATTATTTGCAGTGTCTGTGAGATTTACAAGCTACCATTTCATTAACAACATGTCTCACTCACTGAATCTGCTCTGTTTTTAGCTAACCATAAAGCCACGCACAGAATAGAATATTATAGAACGGCGTAGACAGAAAATGATAAGTTCATTTAATATTTGTAAAGTGTATATGCTATTGAGCACAAACTTTATGAGAGTTTAGGATCTTATTTGTCTTTGATTTAGTGTACAAGCAGAAAATGTTATAATCTTGTCATTGTGCATGAGCAGTGCTGAATTTTACTGATTGCAGTATTGAATAAGTTTCTTTGTTCCCTAAGTTTAATTGGTCCTTCTTCAATATTACATAATCATAAGCAGAACACGACATGCTCAATGCATGACAGGCAAAGTGTCAACAATGATAAACACGTCGGCTCAGAAAAATCTCCAACAGCGCCAAAAGTTTACCAATGCTGCAAGACGTTTTCAAACCAATTATTAATAAAAATGAGTGGCTATGAGTTACGCAAAGTAAAGTGAGATGAGTTTTCCAATCACTAAAACTAGAGGTCACTTTCCAACAAAAGTAGTCAATGGCCAGCTATAGAGTAATTCTCCAAAAAATGTTTAGTTCAAATTAGCGATCACAATAGAACAATAAGTAAGTTATTGCACTAGTGCTATTGATATCTAAAATTATTTTGTTACAATGCAATTTCTAAAAATACTTGTGTAGTGTTTAAACAAATTTAAAAATTGACAAAACAGAAATTTTGGCTTGTGACCTTCCTTAATTAAAAGAGCAAAAATAATAACTTTGTCAGCAGTAATAGAAAACAGTTAACAAAGATTTGCTGGCAATTTTGCAAGTGTGCTTTTGCGATTTTTCAAAAGTGGATCTACCAGTTGGTCATTATTGGTGCTCAACAGAAGTTTTTGTTTAATTTTGTGTCTAAATTGTCAGAAATATTTTTGCAAATTGGTATCATTCCTTCAGACTTTTTATTATTGTGAATTTTATAAACAATTATCAGCCTCTCCTGCTTCATATAAAATTAGCATTGTAATTAAAATATTAAATATTTTTCAATTTTATATGTTATGAAGTGCATATCTTAAGAGAAAAAATTTCTTCTCTGTATGAGAGACTGTGTAAAAGTCGCAAACCATATAATCTTATTATTGCCTGCAAGTAACCATATTGCATAATTTCCTTTGTTCTATTAATTGATCTTGTGGCTGTTTGATGTTGCATCATGATTACCTGGACCCTTGCTGCTTAACGTTTAGCAGAAAATAAGTGGAAAGCAATAATATCTACTTGGTTCAGGAGATTCTCTCAACAACACTGAACGTATACCAAAACGCTGGATGTTAAAAAAAATTATTAGAAAAGCAACGGCACTAGAAAATAACTTTGCAATAAGTAATCACTCACTATTAGAGTTCTCACTGTGCAAGCCGGTTCATCAACCGAACTATCTAATGTGATGAAAAAGAAAAAAAAAACTTTGTGAGTGTGATAGTCAAACAATCAACTTTGAGAATCATGTATTTTGGGTTTACAAGATTTTTCCAATTGCAATTTAAATTAAAAACTAAAGCAAATCAGTAAATACATGACTTCAAACCTTCAATGGTTAGGGGGGATATAATTCTATTCTCCATCATAATTTTCTTCTGGTATAAGTTGCTCATGGTTGAATTACATATAAATTGTCAAAATACTAAATTTCTCTCAAGAAATTGAATAAAATTTCATAAGAAAGACCCTTCATATTTGTTTTAAAATATAACTGTTCAACTCTTTGTAAATTCGATAGTCTGATTAAAAAATTAACTTGTGTTCCATATTATGTGTTGTTTTCATGATGTTTACAAATAACATATTTGAAAATATTGCACATGTCAATATAGCGTATGATAAAAGTAGTCTATGGGAACAACATCAATTTAGATGAAATATTTTAAAAATATGATTTGTCTTGGTCATTAGCTTTTGTTCATTTTATTTTTCTATTTAAGATGCATGTGATAACTCTTTGGAAACTGTGCAGTAATTTGATGCATTGTGAAAGCTGTTTAGATAGGCAAATATGTACGAATTTTCTTAAAAAATGGGCATAGTGAAAATCATGTAATTTGAAATGAACGTGAGCATGACTAACATTAATCCAAAACAGATGTAATATTTCCTGTTTGAGGCTAACTAGGTGATGTTGCAAATAAAGTTTAAAACCTGGCACATGAGTAGATTCTTAAAAATTATTTGCAGTGTCTGGGGAATTTTAAAGCCACTATAGTATTTACAACATGTCTCACTCGCTGAATCTGCTTGCATTTTAGCTAATCATAAAGCTTTGCACAGAATAGTATACTGTAGAGCGAAGTAGACAGAAAATAATAAATTCATCGAATATTTGTAAATTGTATATGCTACCAAGCGCCAACTTTATGGGAGTAAACATTTGATTTTTCTTTGATTTGGTGTGTAAAACATCAAATGTTATAATCTTGTTATTGCAGATGACCAGCAGTACTGAATAATTTCTTTGTTGTCTATATTTAACCCCTGCTTCTTCGATATTACATAATCATAAGCAAGACACTACAGGCTAAATGTATGACAGGCAAAGATTGTGAAGCGATAACACCTTGGCTCAAACAAATCTCAAATAGCACGAAAATTTTACCAATGCTGTGAGAGTTTTTCAGAGTAATTTAAAAAAACAAACGAGCAACTATGAGCAAGAAAAAGTAAAATGAGTCGGTTTTCCAAACATTAAAACTGTAGGTAAGATTTCCAACAGAAGTTGTCAATGGCCAGTTATAGAATAATTCTCATAAAACTGTTTACTTCAAATTAGCAATCACAATAACAATAGCACCATAAGTAAATTTATGCACTATCGCTATTGATATTTAAAATTAGTTTGCTACAATGCAATCTATAAAGAATATTTGCAAAGTTTTTTGAACCAAATTAAAAATAGCAAAAAAACAAACGTTTGCCTGTGAACTTTTTTAATTCAAACAGCGCAAGTAATAACTTTGTCAAGAATAATTAAAAAAACAGTTAACAAGAAATCGCTAACAATTTTGCCAGTGTGATTTTGAAAAATTTTGATCAGGGATCTACTATTTGGTATTTTTTGGTGATCATCCAAAGTTTTGGTTTCATTTTGTGATTTTATTATAAAAAGTGTTTTTTTTAAATTGGTCTAACTTCTTTAGATTTTTTATTGTTGTGAATTTTTACAAATAGGTGGCAGCCTCTCCTGCTTTATATAAAACTAGCAGATTGCCTGATTTTGCATGGGTAATAAAAATGACGGTTTTAAATGAAGGTGTTTTTTATTTTTGCGTCCTGCATTTATTTCTGTGTTCATGTGTTTCTGTGTCAAGCTTATGCGAAAGTCATGTAAGTTATGAATTGTTATGTTGAAACAATGCATACTTGCTATAAATGGACATACAATAGAAGAAAAAAAGACACTGAGATTTATATATAGATACATATATTTTCATTATGCATTGTTTATTTGCTGATACGTTAGCTAAGCGCATTTGGCTTTGTAATGTATAACAAACGAAGTTTCATGCATTCATTGAAGAGTATTAGGTTCTTAGATATATATACTACTAAAATCCAGCTAAAATTCAATTTGATGAATACTACAACAAAATTAAAAAAATTTTAATTTATTGCACTCCATGGACCAAGTAGTAATAAACATTTAAAAAAATCATCCATGTTGGCGATTATTTACGTTCAGTATTTCACACCCATTTTACACCCCAAATACTCTTTTTATTGTTTGCGAGTATGCAAAAACACTTTGCTTTTCTGTATACTTAATTTTTTTCCAATTTAATGTGCTCGGTGGACAATTTCATGTGCAATCTCATGTGCACATTTTTATAATTATGCTAGTAAAAGTTATGCATGACTTCATTTCTACTTCAAATTCAATTCAAAAGTTCAATAGTTGTCTATGAATTTCCTGTTGCGTAATAAACATACATATTATGACATTTTTTAAAATTACTTTTAGGAAATATTAATTCTACACAGGTATGCTGTAAAAAAGATAACTCGGCATTAGGTGATTATATTCAGATATAAATTCAATAGAACCAATTGCTTCCCAAGATCAATGCTGATCTTTGCGAGTTCAGTTTGTAAGTTGTAAACAGCAGGAGTGGCAAACTGATGTCTTATCTAAATTTTTGATTTTCCAACCAGTAATGCTTTTATCACCAAGGTAAAAATTTCCACAGAGTTTTCTATTAACTCTCAAGTCCTTCCACTTTGCAGACCTGAGAAGACAGCTGAATGTAAGGTTGTTTTGCATTCATGCCAAGCGATTGTCAGAAACCGACATCAATTTTAATTACGTTACTGAATTAATTTTGTTGCCATATCTCATTTTATACCGCTAGCAATGCCAGTCATCAGCATATTTACATCGTGTAAGCATGAGTTGACTATTATAAACAAAAGAAAAAAGAACAAGTGAGGCGATGACAAGCACTTTTTAAAAAATCCAAAAGCCAAAAAGGATTAAGTATATTCATTATATGTTGACATTTCTGCTTAGTTTTACCCATTGATAACCGCAATTGATTAAACTTGAAACTGGTAAACTGAAGTCTGTATTGATTAAACTTGAAGTCCATTGTTTTCAAGCCATACATGAAAAGCAAGCATAGAGACATAAGAGATAAATTAGGATCAAGCTTTAGATAAAAAGATTGGTATTGTCAACATACTCAATATAAACTTGATGAAATATATATATTTTCTAAAAAAATACTATAACTATTTTCAATGAGGAGCGATAAATGTATGGCAGAATTTTCCATCTAGCTATTTCATCCTCTAAAAATATACTACCTTGTCAATTTTTGCAATTGACTCTGATCTTTTAGTAGCAACTAAAGGTTTTTAGTGGAGCTTATGAAAGAATACTACATAGTAAATAAGTTCAATGATGGACAGCTGGTCTGAGAAAGAAAAAACAGAATATTTGATTGACTTCTAACAATATACAGATCTCAGATTAGAAATTTGCAGAGACACTTGAAATTGATTTAATAATGCTTGTTTTAAATGTTTTGAACCAAAATCATCAAACATTCAAGTTAACTTTTAAAATATATTTTAAATCAGAATTTCAACCATTATTGTTCATAGATATAGGAAAATTTAGACGAGTTAGAAAAAGCATTAGAAGCTGCATGTTTTATTTTTATATTTTATTTGGTCTAAAAATATCAAAGAACGATGATGTAGTAAAGTTCTTGCAAAGACATTCAATGGATCAAAATTTGAAGTCAATAAAGTACATGTACAGAGATCTTATGCTTAAGACTATGTGAAATTAACCTGAAATTTTATACAGCTATAACTTATGTAACAAATTTACATAATGAATTCAAACAAATCTTTTGAATAATAAAGCGCAATTTTTTTTAATTACGAATAAACTACAACCATACTAAAAATAAAAGCCAGTAAATAAAAAAGGATGCATATGTAAAAATATTTGAAAAAATACAAGAGCTCTCAAAGATTATTAAAGGCCTGAACTATTGAAGGAAGCAAATGAGACACACTTTCAAATGTCTGCTGAGCTTGTATAGCTGCTGACCAAAGACATATTGTAAAAAAAACTTTGCAAATACTAAACTATAAAATACATTTGTAATGCAGAAGAGAAGATATAGCCATTAGCTAAAAACAAGTTCAAAAATAGTGTAAACTCTCAATTTGCATTCCGAAGCCACAGTATAGATAAAAACTCACAAATATTGTGAGTTTTCACTCACAAATATTGTGAGTTTTCATCTTTTGTAATTTCATTCTTGTAGAAACTCACAAATATTGTGAGTTTTTACAAAATAGAAATTAGCTCCCCAATAAAATATATGTCCCCCAATTGTTAAGTAAAAGGTTTCTATGAGAAGAAAACTCCGCAAATAGTTGCCTACTAACAAATGGAAACAGGTCAAATGTGTGTGAGAATTTAGCAAACTTTTTGGGGACTTACATATTTTTTCACGCACCCACACTCACAGATGTTCTCGTACAAATGCAGGCAATTGGGGACAGTGCTCAGATTTTGTCGGGAGTTGGATTAAACTATATACTTTTTAGTTTTATATAAGAAAAAAGGGTTTAAAAGATTGGGGACGTCCCCAATTTCCGAACGTCCCCAATTTGTCTGCTAAATTCTGGTGTGAGTCCACAATTGCATGCATTTACAAGTTCACGCACACACGCACACGCACACGCACACACACACACATGCACAAGCACGCACACAGACACACGCACAAACATGTGTATGCACACACACGCACACACCCACATACGCGCACATACGCATGCACACACACATGCGCACACGCACGCACACATACACACACTCGTATGCGTGTGTACATGTGTATATTGCATGATGCATATTACGTGGGATCTTTGTTAAAAAAAAAAAGAATTTCTATTCCAGAGGCCATAGCGGCCCATTCGAAACTGCTTAAATCAAAACAAGGATGACTGGAGCGTAAAAAATGTTTGAAATGGAATAGCTTAAACAGCATTTTCTTGCGCAACATCTTCAAGTGCCATTTCCATCGTTTGCAAACATGAAACATTTGGTAAACATTTGTGAGTAACAACACTCGCTCGAATTGTGAACTGTTGTCATTTCTACCTTGCCGTGAACACGAACCTTAATGTGTCATGGAAACATAGTAAATTGACAACATAATCGAGGGGACTTTGTATGACTCTAGCAATAACTAGCAAGGCAATAATTAGTAAGGCAATAACTAGTAAGGCAATAAATAGTAAGGTAATAATTAGTAAGGCAATAACTTGTAAGGCAATAACTAGTAAGGCAATAACTAGTAAGGCATTAACTAGTAAGGTAATAAATAGTAAGGTAATACCTAGTAAAACAATCACTAGTAAAGTAATACCTAGTAAGACAATAACTAATAAGGCAATAACTAGTAAGGCAATAACTTGTAAGGCAATAACTAGTAAGGCAATAACTAGTAAGGCAATAACTAGTAAGGCAATAACTAGTAAGGCAATAACTAGTAAGGCAATAACTAGTAAAGTAATAACTAGTCAGGCGATAACTAGTCAGGCAATAACTAGTAAGGCAATAGCTAATCAGGCAATAACTAGTAAAGCAATACCTAGTAAAGCAATAACTAGTAAGGCAGTAACTAGTAAGACAACAACTAGTAAGGCAATAACAATTAAGGCAATAACTAGTAAGGCAATAACTAGCAAGGCAATAACTAGTAAGGCAGTAACTAGTAAGGCAATAACTAGCAAGGCAATAAATAGTAAGGCAATAAATAGTAAGGCAATAACTAGTCAGGCAATAACTTGTAAGGCAATAACTAGCAAGACAATAACTAGTAAGGCAATAACTAGTAAGGCAATAACTAGTAAGGCAATAAATAGTAAGGCAATAAATAGTAAGGCAATAACTAGTCAGGCAATAACTAGTAAGGCAATAACTAGTAAGACTAAAGTGCTAGAACAAAATGATTGCCTGATAATCCAATAAAAATGTAGCTGAAGGAAATATTGCAATAATCTACTTTATGCCTGCTGCCATGGTTGACCTTTTAATGGATATGTATTCATATTTTTGAAACGCGGATCTGTGAATGCAACTAGGTCCCAAACTTGCTGCAATGTAGCAAGGAAGTTAGCTGTTAACAACAATTAGCTTTGGCTATTAACTTTTGAAAACTACAATAAACATCTGTTCAAGTAATGGTATCACTTTTCTTAACGAGACTTGGAGCAAAGGCTATAATAGAGCTCTTCCTACTGAAAGGTCAAGCTGGTCAGGACCACCACTTGACCTTAGTTTCTGTATAGGAACTGTCAGAATGAACTTTCATCAACATAGAGAGAGCATCATGCTTAACCTTGGCACCAAATTTGTTTTCGCATAACCTTTGACATGCTGTCGCATGCTGCCAGTTGATCTTAGAAGCAGAAGTACAGAGTCTGATTCGCTTTATCCTCCAAACAGACAAAGTGATCTGTCCTGACGGGTGAGTTGTGAATACTTAACAACCTGCACACATTTATGGTAGTAGTAATCACATTAAATTAAAATGATCTCAAAAGAGAGGTCTCCACGACTTCCTGCCTGTACAAGTTTGTAAAACCTATATTTTCACAACTTTTTTGCAAAGGAAGAAATGTAGCTTGGGATAGCATACGCTATTGCTGTTTTAACCCAACTGACTAGTGATTCGAATGTCAGAGAGGATTGGTATTGATGATGTGATAAGAGGTGCACAGCAACGGGCTCCAAACACTCAGCTATCTGAATAAACTAAATGAATAGTTATTTATATTTTGCATAGACAAGAATAGCTCTCACTTCTAGAGATATGCTTTTCATTTGCTGTATGCTGTATGCCCTTTCAATATGCATAATTGAAAAGGCCTAAAACATTGCATGGGAATATATTCTCATACCGGTTTTACTAGGCTGGTTCAAGTGACATTTGATCTGAACTGCTTGTATAATTGGTACTTCTTGTAGAATTTGAACTACAAATACTAATATGCTTGGAACCACTAAAATCATTCGAACTAACAGTGCTACTATATTTAGAACTTTGCACTAGCATAATCTGAAGTATTAATATAATTTGTGTATTTATAAATTCAAAATTTTTATTCATTTGTCACATAATATTTATATATTATATATAGGCCAATATTATATTACTTATATAATACATAATGTATTTATATTTTTTAATTTGAAATTTATGTTATAATTTGTGTTTCATAATTAGTATAATTTACATATAACTTCCTGTATAGGAGTTGTCCCTTTCTCCGCACTAGCACTAGGTTAAATACCACTTTGATGTAAAGCCACCAAATTTTTGCGACTTCTGTAACTTCAAACATCAATTTATTTTAGGTTTCACAACACCGACTATACAACAATTTGAACAGTTAGTATAACGTAAACTAATAATATACTTGAAACTATTCTCTTGTTTTCAACTACTAATGTGACCCCAACAATTACTACCATACTGGGAACTATAAGCTAGAATAGAACTAGTACCTTGAGTCAAACTACCAGACAGACATAACTTTTCTCATCCGTCTGCTACAGATATATGACAACTAGGTGAATGCTGGCCATTGCAATTAATCTTACAATATTAAGAGCGATTATTATAAATTGGGCAAGCGTTTCCAAAAAAGTTGCGTAATGCTCTTTAAGAATGCTAGCTGAAGTAAGAGTATTTTAACCAATCATCATTAAAGGTTGATGGGTGTAATAAGTATGATATGTACCATTATTCATCGCTACAGCCAGTTGGACGCACTGTCTTGTGGTTTAGGCCATTTGAATACACTGTTTGGTGGTTTAGGCTAGTTGGACACACTGTCTTGTGGTTTAGGCCAGTTGGACACACTGTCTTGTGGTTTAGGCCAGTTGGACACACTGTCTTGCGGTTTAGCATACTTATCCGCTGACCTGAAAGTTCTGACTTTAAATCTAGAACACTGCTGATTTTTCATTTCTAAAATGTTATTGGTATAATTGGACAAGTAAACAACAAACGACCAACAGGCAGACACTGAGATTCATATAAATAAAAGTGATAACTTTTATAGCCTACGGTCCTTACTTTTTCAGGTTCATGATGACATCATGCATTAAGCGGGATCCATGGAGCAAAGATCGAATTACAGGCTTTGTGAAAAATGTTGGCAGTGATCGGCAGCTCTGGTGCAGTTGGACTTCCACTAGCAACCTTGGCAAGCATGTTTTTATGTCAGCTGTATGCGCAAGAGACTACACCTGTTGCTGTGAATAAGGGAGTTGTCTGACCATACCCTAACAGTCTATGAGATTCTGGTTCTGTGGCTGTAAGAATAACTGAACGTCAGAGCTTCTTTCATATTAGTGTTGCCGTCTGTGTCAGGGGCCATGGTTGTTCATAACTGCTGATTAGACAGATCTTTTAAGCTATTGCATCAATTAAAGTTTAAAATGTTAAAAAAGGTTTGTTTAGCCATCTTTTAGAACCAGTTTTTATTACTGCTTATAAAAAATAATGAGGGACAAGCAAGTAGGAAGCAACAAGCAGATAAGAACGGACAAGCAAATAGAAATGTGAAAGACTTGGAACAGGCAGATGAGCAGGCAAAGGCACTGAAGCAATACCCAATCAGCTCCTTTGCTCGAAAAATGTTTATATTACGTGTCTTAACCTGGCAGCTGAATTTTTAACATTCAATTTGCATAGATTACAAAAGCTAGAATATGACTAGCTAAAAGCTAGAATATGACTTTGAATGTGAAGTAAAAATCCAATGCATCAGCAAGTTAAACCAATTGTTTACAAAATACAATATTCACTGATAAACTGTTAGAATAATATGATATAATGATGGAAACTAAAAATAGTGATAGGCAATTTTACAGTGTTTACTTAGAAGAAAAACAATAAAGGCACATGATGTGATGCAACGTATCCATAGAGTTAAGACAGATGCAGCACATCCATAGAGTTAAGAAAGTTTAAAAGAGTCAATATGAGCAAAAGTGTGTGATTGCTTTCTGAGGTGAAAAGAAGAACTTTTATGACTATTCCATACAGCGTGATAAGATAAGAACAAATCTATGACATATCCATATATCAATGACAATAAATAGTTTCGAAAAATTGTCTTTAGCTTATCTTGTCAAATTATTAGCCTCATAGCACTACCACGTGACTAATGTTAGCCTAAGTGCTCAAGTTCTTGTTTTGTTAAATAGCCATTTCTCATCACGGAGTAGCTCAGCGAGTCTCCTATTATACGGAGCGAAGAAGTTGTCCAACATTTCTAGAGTAGATTTCCACACAGCTTTTTTTCTTCCCCTGTTTAAAACCTGCTGATGATTCTTCCTCTCGTATTGACCATCGGGAACATCCACTCCAAAGAAATCTTTGACAACATAATTCACGACTGTTACCTAGAAAAGCAAGAAGACAAGAAGGTTAACAGAAAGTTTGGATTGGTAATATTTTACGCGTTATGATAGGCTGGTTTATGCGTCATCCTGATGGATCGCTCAGGATGATAGCCTGGTTTATGCGTCATCCTGATGGATCGCTCAGGATGATAGCCTGGTTTATGCGTCATCCTGATGGATCGCTCAGGATGACAGCCTGGTTTATGCGTCATCCTGATGGATCGCTCAGAGCTAAAAATAAACTTGCACAAAATTTCTGTAAATTTTTACAAAAAAAGTATCGCTCTTCTTCCATCATTCACGATTATTTTTGATGTTTGAGGTGATCTGATTGTCAGGATGTTTCAAGATTAACATTAACAAAACTTGATCGCAGCTAAAACGCTCAGAAGATAAATATGTCTCTAAAAACGAAGTCAGCAGTTGCGCTTCCTGTTTGACCCTCGCATTATGACGTTGGCTATAGCATTCACGCTCGAGTGTTACACGCCTTTATTGACATATAATTTTTTATGTATCGGTTGTTGATTGCTAAAAATAACTTAAAATATAGCTCCAGCGAAACTTCTGCTGCCGTTTCAAATAGTTTAAAGATACAATAGGTCGGTTGAAAATTGTCTGACTTTTTCCTCTAAATGCTGTACAAACATGTTAGTACCCAATGCCAATCAGATCATATATTTATCACTTATAAACAATAAGCACGACTACTGATGCCATTTTTGGAGAAAGCTGACATGCCTTTTTTCTGAGCATTTTAACGTGATTAAGTTTTTTCAATTATAATCTTGAAACACCCTGGCCTTCAGATTACCTCAAAAATCCAAAACAACCACAAATGATAGTAAAATCCCGATACTTTCTGATAAAATCTGCTGAAGTTTTATGTGCAAGCTCACCCCTAAAAGAATATTGAAAATGAAATATGATTGTTATGGAATTTTCAGTCTTTTAGTTCTGCTTTGAAAGCAAAACTTAATTTGGGCGACATGAGGTGACAACTCAAAAAAACTTTAATCTTGCAGTTGGCTAGTCTTATTCAAAAAACATTAAGCTGTATCTGTTTGTTGCTTCTTTAGTTACAAATTTAAATATATTCACTGTTATATATATTAGTAATTCATCGAAAATAATTTAATAAATAATTGGAAATCACCTCAAAAATCCAAAACAATCATGAATAGTAAATAAATACTAAAATAAAATACTAATAGCTTCTGATAAAACCTACTAATATTCTGTGCAAGTTTCTCATTAATGAAGTACGAAGACTCTACTTCAACATTTTGAAGCCACAAAATATAAAATTTTCCTTGCAGAAACACAAAAACCTCACTCTAAAGGAAGGGGGCTAATGATAAACATATATTACGAATTGCCAAAAAAGGCAAAGTTTCTCAAATTGGTTGTTATTTGTAGTGGAAGGCAGCTGTATTAGAGTAAAAAGGCTAGTTGCAGTGATTTATTCTCAGTGTATGATGTGATTATAGGACTGTGACGATAGGTCACTCTCACTGACTCCTTGTTAAGCTGCTGGAGGAAACAAATCAGATAGAAATTAGAGAGCCTAAAGGCTGGTTTGCACTATATCGTAGTATGTTGGAGTTGTCCATTCGGCATTCATTGTCAGCTATGTGCACCATAACCCGATAGCATCGATGAAGCAATGCGGATACTTTAAAAATGTATACAGCTGTCAAACTTTCCTGTCAAACTGTATGTCACTCCCTTACAAAATATCTGCTGATGCAAACGAATGGGTTTGTTATAGTGTAGAATTTTTTATCATTGATGATCACCAAAATACTGTGGCATCAATGCCGACATACGGCGATATAGTATGAACCAGCCTTAAAGGTTGACTTGCAACAAAATTCACATTACAGTTATTTGGTATCAAAAAACTCACCATGTCTTACTCACCTATGTTGTAGGTGCAAAATACGTAGAAATGTGATTACAAGCTCTTAAAAGACCAAAAACGAAAAGTCGCGGTAGATTGGAATCAGTTTATTTCTCTGACGTAGTCATTACATTTGATTATTGTTTTGTCACGTGATGTTTTCATGTAAATTGAAAGGCCAATAAAAGGCTCAATATAAAACTTCTCGTACAACTAGTTTATGACAAACACTGCGGGTTTTACCGAAGACCCCGTATCAAATATAGATGCTCGCTACTTTACAGTTTTGTTTCGGCTAGATCTAATCGTCTAGTCGTAATCTGATCATGTGACTCAATACTTCGCAAATAATTTCTGCAGCATTTTTCGATTATCACAGGTGACCAACAAGCTTGTCATGTTTATCAGACAATGATATGTACTCATTCGAGCTAAGGTTAAAAAACTAAACAAATTTTTACGGTAAGTTATAAGATACCAGTGCTGAAAATGACAGTATTACAATGACGATGAAATAGACGCGTAAGAACAATAGACATGGTTTTATTGAATGTGTGAAGTATATTGGTGAAAATATTTCGACAAATGAGGTTGCGTGAAAGTGTAAACACAAGCCATCTTGTACAACTACGTAATGTAAGTTTTGTTGCAAGTCAACCTTTAAGTGAAAAAGCTTGCATTCATCCTGGGCTTCTACTAGCTAGCTTGCTTCTAACACAAAATCCTTGAGACGCTGCCAGAGGGACTTTATGATCAACTTACCCTGTTTTTGCTGTACTCATCCAACGTTTTCACCAAAACCTGTTCTTGAGGCACAAACTTAAATATCTCTTCCAAGAATACCACATACAAGCTGTGCGTTAGAAGCGTCTGCAACGATGCGCTGCTATGTCAGCCAAGGAGTTTAGTAATGCCATGGAAATATAAGACCATACACAAGAGTTCTTACGTGAATTGTTGAAACAAGCAAAATCTAGGTGAAAGTTGACTTGCCTAGATTCTTCGCATCATTTAAAATATAAAAATAACTATGTATATGCATAAACATTAATGAAAATACTTAAAAATCTTTTTTTTAGAAGAGCCTAAACACTATTACTAATGTAGTCCTGTCAGGGATGACTGGCCAGCTTTGACATGTCTATGGTTTCACAATGGTATGCACTCAGTACACAAACAGTAATACCCAAAAACAGCAGCATCTACTGTAGGTACATATATAGTTATTTATGTGCACCTAAAAATGTATACAAGCAATCCCTCAACAGATGAGTTTGATGCCTGCTTAGCTTACCACAAGCAGAGCAGTACATGAGCATGAACATGTTTTAACGGCATTGTTGAACAAACAATGTCTCTATGTCATGAGCTGAGAGTCCAGAAGCAAGGGAACCTCTATGGCTAGAGACATTCCCAGCTACAGAAAGCGATTTAAGGTTGAATGTCTTTTTGACCTCTATCAGCAGCTTTTTTTGGAATTGAATCGCAACCTGCTGTTTATAGAACAGACATTTTAGATTCCCAAGCCATAGCTGCTTTCATACACCTAGACACCTCGTACGCTTACGCATAGTACATATGACAACATATGACACATCACTATGTTTCCATGACTCGCATAATCCACATGATTCGCATTTGAGGCTGTGCGCGAGTTGAGTAAAGGGGTGGTCACACGAGAGCCGAAACGAACTAAACGACGCAAAACGATGTCGGTGTCAGTTGTAAACTGTTCGGCTGAAGATATTTCTAGCCGAAACGAACCATTTCGGTCCTGCTCGTAATTTCGTGGCCAAACCCCTGCTCTTATTGACTATTTAAAATTCTAGCGAAAACGCAGTCCGTTTTTCCTTACGTGTGTGAGCAAAGTTAAAAAAGAAATGGGGCGATATTTTTATTTCGTTAATTAAACAACATGAAGCAATTTACGACAAGGCTCACCCGATCTACATCAAAAAAGATGGCGTCATTTAAAATAATTGGTCCTTCATTTTGAATGAAATGAGAGCACAAAACTATATAGAACCTGTTGGTAAAGAAGTAAAATAATTAAAAGACCTCATCCATTGCCATATGATGATATATTGTAAAATGATATTGCCAGGCTTTACTCAGGCACAACGTAGCTTGTGATTGTGTTGCATAAATGTAAGATGTTGCACTTAAGTGTTTCATAAATGTAAGAAAATGAGTATGGTTTTCTTTCATGTAGAGTAGAAGTAGATATGTAGAAGTAATATGTCATGCTCATCCTGATGAAGAATCGTTAAATGATTTATTTATGTAAAACCACAGTACTATGATAAAGACTGTTTTTGTTTGTTATGTACTCAGCATAGAAAAACATTCCTATGTTAACAAAAATATAATTTTGTTGATGAGAAGGGTTGACAAAATCCTTATATTG
Source organism: Watersipora subatra (assembly GCF_963576615.1). Lineage (NCBI taxonomy): Eukaryota > Metazoa > Bryozoa > Gymnolaemata > Cheilostomatida > Watersiporidae > Watersipora > Watersipora subatra. The sequence continues at coordinate 19,033,545 of NC_088709.1, forward strand.
AGTGATTTGTTTTGAGCAACTGAATGATCTTCTGATAAACCTGCTGCATAATTAAATTAATAATTGTTCCTGAAATTTTTTTGTTTACATAAGAAATATTTTGCTCAAATACATAAAAACTACCAATGAAACAGTGTCCTGTCTCCATGCGTATGATATCTAGGAAGTGAAGTGACTTTGGATGTCGTGTGACATGTGGCTTAACCAAACCGAAACAGCCTACGAACCGAATCAAACCTAAGTTGGTTCGGCCATCATGTGACCACGGCTTTACTTTGCAATCGAGCTTTTCAATTGCCACCTGCCAAACACCTGCCGATGGCATTGAACGCCACCACGTGACTCCATAGGTCAAGTATTAGCCTAATTAATGACTATAAATAGCTACACAGTCTTGTCAAGCTATGCTTGGCAGCATTGAGACTGCAGAAATCAAAGTAAAAAGCGACTGAAGTGTGAAAATGTTTTTAATGGAATAGCTGTGATATTTTAATTCGTATGATTCGCAAGTTCTGATTCTATGATTCGCAAGCATGATAGATTCGATAAAGTTTAGTGGATCGCAAAACTCGCTTAGCTTGTGAATTTATGCCGTTTCTATGCGGCGAATAACTTGCGGATTGGCTTAAATTTGCGAATTATGCGCATCATGGAAACACGCTGTATGTGATGCATGCAATTGGATTGAACCGGATGAAAGTGAAGCTGACAGGTGATGATGTCAATTAAAGCAAAAAATACAACAAGTCAGGGATGTTCCCTACACACATGCTTCAAGCATATGAGCATATTAGTGGGTGAGCGCAGCACAAAGCTTAGGCAATTTTACATTTTCATAATGAGTGGTTTAAGAACACACAAACCACAGTTTACAGCTGGTGGAGATATCAGTTAACGCCTCATCTGAAAAATATGTTGTAATTTGCTTTTTGTCAGTTTTCGTTCTAATGACTGACAGCTTCTAATAATCTCAAAGCATGTGCTGGCATAGCTGAAAAAACAAAGGCTCGCAATTGATGCAAATAGACAATTATGAACTCAAAAAGTGACACAGTAAAGATATCCTGGGTGACTTATCTAATTGGAGAAATCATATGCATATACGCATGCACAAAAACATATAAACAAACATATGTATATGTATGACATACGGATCTAAATATAGAATTGATTTAAGGAGTAGTGTGTACTCAGCTTTCAGCAACTGTCAGTTTCTAGGATGCAGTCTATCCTTTCAGCAGGCTAATGAGAGAACAAACTAGATCTTTGAAATTGACAGCAGCTAGAAGCTAAGTACACACTACCTTTTAAGCAAATTGTATATTTAGTGTACTATACTGTATCTATACTTGGTGTTAAGCACTTTTTATTATCTTTGCTTTAGTAAATATATATTAGACAATTATTTACTTCGGTAGTATATACATATACTAGCTGTACTACCCGGCGTTGCCCGAGTAATAAAAAGTCTTTGCACAGAAAATTGATTTGTATTTAACATATACGTAACGACCTTTGTCATTCTAACTTTCAAACTACATATCATGAGAAAAGTGTTTTGTGTAGTTGAAATAAATTAGGAGGAAAGAAAAACAACTGTAAAGGTTTTCAAACTTTGTTAAACAACTTCATATCATGAAGAAAATGTTTTGTGTAAGTAAAAAAAAAACAAAAAAATGAAAGATTTATGAAAGAGTTTAGATGTAGATGTGAAATAATTAGCAAGTAATAGCTAAATAAAGTTGGTTTTGCTACGATTACAATAAAAGATGATTCGGTAATGATGCAATTAATACGAACTGAGAAAACGAAATAACAATCCTGAATATGTTGAATTAATAATAACAATTTGTTGTATAGAAGTGTATGTATAAAAAAGATTACTGTTTCAGCAGAAGCCATTCATCAAAACTTTGAATTTAATGATATTGGTACCCTTCGACACCGGTACAAATGTAAAAATGAGATATCGTACTGACATTGTCTGATCGAACAGAGAAGGAATGTCGAGGCTCTTCCTACGGAGATAATATGAATGTCCGCGTGAGAAGAACTGGCCTTGACTCCAGATATAGTAATTGAACCTTACGAAAAATATTTTTTAACAGGGGCGTCGTAACGAGTGGGCAGATTGCTAAAATAATTAGCGTGTGCATAAGGTATACTGAATATAATAATGTTATTGACCAAGATGCCTTATGTAGCTCAGTGGCAGAGAACCTGAATAAAAAACTTGCAGATGTACTTGTCGTGAGTTCAAATCTATCAGAAAGCGGAATTTTAATTCTAAGATTTTAATAGCTATATCTGGACACGCACACATGATTGCATACAACTAACTTTTGAGAAATATAGATGTATGTATACATATATTTCTATATATATACACATATGTACAAATACATGCAAATATACATACATGAACATAAATGTGTATATACATACTGATGCACTCTCACCTAATATACTATATGTCCACATATATAGTTTTGCTTCCTACCTAACGGAGGAAGTGACCAGTAGCTTAGCTTAGTGTATAATATATATTGTTATATTCATGGTTTAGTTGTGTCATCATAGTCTCTTCCCTCAGTACCTCAGCAGTCTAGACAGCAATACAAAGAATCACGCTCACCTCTAAATTTCCGTCATGAGAGTCTGGCAAATAGACACAGGTCACTTCTCCATTTACTGCGAGACACTTTTTTAAATCATCTAGTAGCTTCTTCAGCAGATACTCAACAAACTGTGAGGTAAACGCACGAGCAGACATTTGTTTGTATTGAGGAATACGCCTCTCTTTCTGCCAGTGGAAGAGGTAGGAGATGACTCTAAAATACACAAAAGGCAGATGCCTATTTAGGAACTTTGTTTAGTGTGCGCTGCTGCATATATTTTATGGTGTATCATTCAGTAAGCACGATGAGCTTTATTTGCAGTGAGTCCTGAATCATTCATCTTACTAAAGATTTATGGGTCATTTATCTTATCAATGAGTTATGAGTTATCTATCTTACCAAAGAGTTAGGAGTCATCTATCTTACCAAAGAGTTGTGAGTTATCTATATTACCATAGAGTTATGAATCATCTATATCTTACCAAAAAGTTATAATTCATCTATCTTACCATAGAGTTACGATTCAACTATCTCACCAATGAGTTATGAATCATTTATCTTATCGTAGATTTATGAATCATCTATCCTACCAATGAGTTATGAATGAGTCATCTATCTTACTATAGAGCTATGAATAATCTATCTTACCAAAAAAGTAATGAATCATCTATCTTACCAAAGAGTTATGATTCATCTATCTTACCATAGGGCTATGATTCAACTATCTCACCACAGGGCTATGAATCATCTATCTTACCAAAAAGTAATGATTCATCTATCTTACCATAGAGCTATGATTCAACTATCTCACCAATGAGTAATGAATCATCTATCTTACCATAGAGTTATGAATCATCTATCTTACTAAAAAGTTATGAGTCATCTATCTTACCGTAGAGTTATGAACCATCCACCTTACCTATCCGTCGGGTTTCTTAGCTGTAGGTAAAACTTCGTTTCTTGAGTTGCGATATAGCCTAAGAACTGCATACCAGATGCAATTACGAGATGAGTGTCATTTAACCCCACCTTTGTGTTAGTCATAAGAACTCCTGAAATTAAGTTCACAACAATGCCGTTCTGCAGTTGGGATTAATAGCTGCAGTTATTAAATCTAAAGTAAATTAAGTCTAAACAGCTTTACAAAACCCGATATACTCTTACCCTATATACTTTTACCTGATCTACTCTTACCACAATTATATACATTTACCCGATATGGTATTATCTGATGTGCACTTACTCGATACATCATTTAATGATTCATAATTATCCAGGCACAGGAAGGAAATTCTAAGAAGGAACCTGATGCTGCCATTTTTGTGTATTAAAAATGTTTACCCTTTGAACCCCAGCCATCCTTGTCAATGTGTGTCAGTAACCCTGGGCAATTTTTCCAACAATCCAAACTTTTAAACTTCCTAAATACTTTCAAATGTGCTCATAATACAATGATATTTAGGAAAACACTAGTAAAAAAATCTGGCAGCACACAGTGAATGTCACTAAATAGAAAAAAGTGTAATTAACAAGTTATTCGGGCTGAAAGGTTAAAAATTTGTATGATTTGAAAAACTTGTAAAAACATTTACAGTAGCATCATATCCATCGAGCACACGTTCATCATTGTTTCATGACTCGAAACAATTTGGAAAACTACAGTTAGCATCATATAATTCTTCATTTGCATCACAATCATCCATGAGCTACCAACAAACGAGGCAAATCGATTTTTTCGCGATATGGCTTCAATATATTTTGTTATTATTATGAAGGAAGTAGATAAAGGTATCTGGAAACAGATAAAAATGAAAGTGAAGTTGGGGTATAATGCCCTGTGCAAGAATTATTTTGATTGGTTTACACTGTTGCTTAGAAACATTATTTGTAAACAGAGTCATATGAATGCCAGTATTCCGGCTGTTAGGGTTTCTGACATACCCTACGTGATGCCGGAATACCGGCTGCTAGAGTTCAAAGGGATATCAAGTACAAAATATATCAAAGTACAGAAAGTACCTGGGTAGTATAAACAATGGGAACCTTAGTGTAAAAAACGGAATGCTCCATCTATTTTTTGTAAGCTTTCTGAAAGGTATTATCATACCTGGTCCACCGTTGTAGAGACTTCCATTTAATGCTCGAGGTCGGTGCATTCGTTTGTGAGTGAAATATTTCATGGGACACTGAGTAGCAGAAGCCCAATAATCCTGCATCAAACAGATCATTTTTACGATTCTGCAGCAGACATCTGTAAGGTCTGATGAAAAGTTAAAACTGAGTAAGATCATACCGCAAATTTTTTAGAGATTTTATAAGAAAATTTCAGTATTTTTTATCATTTGCGATTACTTTTGATGTTTGAGGTAATCTGACTGCCAGGATGTCACAAGATTAAAATCGACAAAACTTGATCGTAGTTAAAATGCTCAGAGGAAGTGTACGTGTCGAAATGACGCCACTACTTGCTATTGTTACTAGCCGGGCCTGCGTTCAAGTTGCAGTATTAAGAGTCTCTATTCTGTTAGTTTCGTTGTCGAAGTGCTATTATAGATGACATAATTGCAATTTCACTTAAATCCGAGGGTTTTAATTGTGAACAAGTTCTGTCATTTTTATTTTGCTGTCATTTTAGCAGTCAAACCACCTAAAATATCGAAAACAGTTACAAATTATAAAAAAGTACCAATACTTTCTGATACAATATGCTATAATGTTATGAAAGTTCAGCTTTAAAACGCTTCCATATTATTGAGGAAATAGATTGTTTGAATAGCTTTTCACAACTTTCGGAAAGTGAATCAGAAGTATCTCTTCCTGGCAGCAGAGATCAAGACTTGAGAGAACAAGACTATTGTTTTGAGCTCAACTTGTTTCAGCTAGTTTAATAAAGCCTCTCTAGAGTTATCTTACCTCTCTAGGGTTGTCCTACCTCTCTAATGGTGTTATACCTCTCTAGGGTTGTCCTACCTCTCTAGGTGAGACAACATTGAGCATTTAGTCTTAGGGTTTGAATACATAAACAGTCATTCTTTGATAAGTTCAGTGAGCTAAAGGGTCAGTGCTCTTCTAGAAAATGGCACTCAATATCTACCAAAAAGCAAAGTGAAGAGTACCTTTTAGGAATTGAACTTTTTTCTGGGTGTCACAAAAAATGCTTATCATAAACAGTTTATGTAAACTGCTCAAGTATTTTTATCTTTACTGGTAAGCTTGGAATCAACACCTAGTAGATGAAAACTTTAATGAAAACCACTGATGTTTTTTACCTTAAAGCTGTTACCTAATTTTTTTAATGGAGTGTGTTTAAACTGTAGTTTAGGTAAACATTACATTATGTTGACTTACCAGGTGACTTACTTGCGCAGAGAGATTCTATTGACTTACCTACTGAAGGTGTTGCACAGAAAATAGATTTATTTATCTACCTGTTGAAAGCGCTGCACAGATGGCAGATTAGTCATCCAGAGATTGGAGAAATCAGTAGTTCCAGATTTCCTGATTCCTATGAGATGTAAGTTTGGAACACAATAAATTTTGGCTCTGCAAAAATAAACAGCATTACACTGTAAAAATTAACTTGTCTTAAACATATCAATATATTAGCCAATGACTGTTTCATCATTGTCAAGTAAGAAACAACCATACATTGTTATATGGAATGCTGACAGCAAAAAAAAAAGAATTTCTGGATATAGATCTGAGTCTTTCATTAGACGACCCACTGGTGCTCTAGTAAAATAAGATAAATTGTTGTTCGGTAGGTTATAAGACAGTTTTGTGAAAGAATGCAGGCCATTTCTTGTTCGTAACCAACTAGACTTCAATAGCTGAACAACTAGTAAGATCTTTTTGTTCAGCATTTGAGCGCGATACCTGCTAAGTGTGGAGGTTGCAAGCATTTATTGCAACCAAAGTATGACTAGATCAATCTCTGCAAACCTGCTTCAGCAGGTATGCCAATTGATAAAGAGACTATCACCATCATTAAAAGGCGTGCTCGGGGCAGTCCAATTCACAACTCTTTGCATGAAAAGCTATATGAGAAAGTTTTAGAAGGCCGATAAGTTTTAAGCAAGCCATATAATATCCAGAAAACCCTTTTGATTGTCAATGTTAGGTATTTTGAGTTAGAATGCCTTAGCTTGTTTTTTATTGCACTAATATAGCAGCGGTATATTTATAAGTACATGTATATCATCTGCTCTGTGTTTATGTCATTCTGAACCTTTTAAACGATTGATCTCTCTAAAGAATATTTATTGCTCATTTGAATATTAGGGGTATATCTTTCAAAATGGATAAAATCAAGTATTTCATCTTCAAATATAAATTTGAAGTTCTTTGTTGTTTCTTAGACATTTCTTGGAGCTAGACACGGTGATGATTACTTTAAAGTTTCTGATTAAAATATGAACACGGTGTTAGATTTTATGCTATATTCACCACTCTGTTATTTTTGAGCAATTAAAATCGACAAGTAATGAAATTGATAATGACAGTCTTTTCATTAAAGTCATTCCAGTCATTTCGAGACCTTAAATAGTGTCTTTTGTTTATAGACCTCCAAGTTCAATAGTAGATTGGGTAAAGTTTTCAGTTTTTGTAAAAATGGTGTTACAGCAAACCTGAAAAATTTTGGTACTGGAGGATTTTAATGTTAAATATTTTGACAAAAAATGTTTTGTCGAAATATTTAGCATTAAAATCATCCAGTGCCAAAATTTCCGATCGGAAAATTTGGCACCTTTAAATTGGCACCATTTAAAACGCCTCCATATTATTGAGAAAATGAAGTGTTCAAATGGCTTTACACAACTTCCAGCAAATAATAAGTATCTCTTTTTTCACAGCATAATTGTTTGAAGCTCAACTTGCTTCTGCTAGTTTAATAAAGTCTCTCTAGGGTTCTCCTATTTCTCTAGGGTTGTCCTATTTCTCTCGGGTGTTCTACCTCTCCAGGATTGTTCTACCTATCTAAGATTGTTCTACCTCTCCAGGGTTGTTCTACCTATCCAAGATTGTTCTACCTCTCTAGGGTTGTTCTACCTATCTAGGATTGTTCAATCTCTAGAGTTGTTCTACCTCTCTAGGTGAGATGAGACAACATTGAGCATTTAGTCTAAGGAATCCAATTGGAAAAGCAAAATCTGGAAGCCTTTGGCTTTAAAACTGTTGATTGGTGAACCAATAAGAGTAATGATGATGACCAATAAGAGTAATTACAAATTCTTTGAAATTGATTGATCATGATTCATCACACAAATTTTTCCAATCACATGAAGCTTTCTGGAGTAATTAAATTGTCTATGAGTGATCATAATTTGATAGTTATTGTTAGAAAATTGGTTTCACACATAATTCATTTCTCCAGAAACTCACTTGTAGGGATTACTCCAGAATAATGCCTTGCAATATTTTCAATGAGTTATCCTTTATCAAATGGAATGACATTCTGATTGAAAAAACACCAATGATAGAATTAATCTACTAAATCAAAAGTTTTCTTTGGCTATCAAAAAAATTGCACCTCTAAAAACTAAAAAAGTCAAGTCAGAATCTTTTCTGATCTGGCTTGACAAAGAGGTACAGCAAAATATAATGTTGAGAGAGCAAAATATAACGTTGAAAGAACTAAAAAGCTGCAAAGATCGGACTGCTTACTAAAAAGCAGAGCAATTTTGTCCCGAATCTCATTAAAAGCAAAAACAAAATGTATTGACGAACATATTAAACAATGAAAGCCCGGGTGATGTGCATAAATTTTGGCAAACTTTAAATATGAAAGATAAAAACCTCAAAGTTGTGACATTTGTTTGTCAGCTTCAGAACTTAACTCACATTTTGTGTCCATTGCAAGTAAACTTTCATGTTCAGTTTTATCGTCATCTAATTTTTACTTGTCTCGTAAAAACACAGATTTGATTTCCCTTGCCTCATAAAAACACAGATTGGAAAATCACATTGAATGAGTTTCTGCAATTTACTCTTCAAGATATTGGAAAATACATGAGCAACATACCTGATCCAAAGCATCAGGTTTAAATAATATTTCCACGAAAATGTTAAAAGCAACTCTTCCATTCAATGCGTCTATTATCACTGATATACTTAACAGAATATTGAATATTGACGATTTTCCATCAGCATGGAAGCATACACGAGTTACTTTTTTAGTTCAAAGGAAGAAATACAACCATCCCATCAAATTTCCACCCTGTCTCAAGACTCTTTAGTTTATCCAAAGTTTTTGAACAGCACTTTTCATCTGCCTAAAACTTATATTTTATATCCTTGTCAGCTTCAGTAAAGGCACTCATGTTCTGATTCTGTTCATAAACTGACCTCAGAGCTCAGTTTAGATCTTAAAAACAAAGAGTGAAAAGGTTTGCTTAATGTTTTTGAACTTCAGAAAAGCTTCTAACTAGTTCAATCACAAAATATTATTAATTATTAATATTATTTAATAATCTTAAGTTTGCTTGTTTTAGAACTAAATCTCTGTAAGTGCTTCAGTCCTATTTTTACAAAAGGTCAAAGGATTGTCTTGCATAACAAAGATTTTTTGATGTAAGAAATAGATGTCAGCATTTCCCAAAAGTCTTTTATTGCTCTAGTATTATTTTTAATATAAATAAATGATTTTTCCAGTCTTATTCTAAAAGGCTTTGAATACGATGATGATATTGTCTTTGTGAGTCATCACAAAAATGGGCAAGTTCTTGAAGTGGACTGCAATGTCACCTATCGAATTATCAGCAATTGGTGTACTTCGAATCACACAACTTTCGATTTACAAAAATCGCATTTTCTTTTTAATTGAACTATTGAAAACGTCGAAACAACTTTGCTCCTAAGTTTAACAGTCAATCTATCACTTGTAGATGTGAGACAAAAGTGATAGGATTTGTTTTGACAGATCGACTCTTTTGGAGTAATCATGTCGACACCATTTGTAATAAGGTCACTAAGTCATTGACTCTAGTTTAGTTTTTTCTTGCCATACATTAGCTATAAATCTGATATTGCATTTTATTATCAGTTTATATTTTGTCATGCTATTTATAGTATACATATTTATTATAATCTATCTCTAAGATATATCACAAGTGATTTGTTTTTGTTGCAAAAAAAGCATTCCGACAAATTTCAAATCTACATCATATTCCTGCATATTTTATTCTAACGAATGATTTTTCTAAATCTTTGCATCTTCTTACTCTGCCTATGCTAAATGTTTATTTTATGTCAATTAAAGGTTTCAATATCTATCATGGTTGTGTCTTCGTTTCTTACAGGACAGTTACAGGTGTTCAACTCATTTCAGCTTACGTGATATAAACAAATTGCATACAATATACAATATTTATTTTGGAAATATAATTGCTAGCTGCTTTACCAATCTTCTACCTAATATGCGTTCTCTTAAAAAAGGTATTTGAAACACTATATGAATTTGTTTATTTGGTTTTAGTGACTAACTGTTGACCTTTTTTGTTGTTGTTTTATGGTAGTTGCATTGCGTAATTTGAAAAAAAATCAATTTGAAATGAAACTATAGCCAATAAAGTAATATATCTCCTATACTACTTTTCCTGTTTTTTAAGCTGTCTTAAATGCCTTCTTACAATGCTAACTTACAAACAAAGTTGAAACTCTGTCATTGACAATCCTACTTTATTCAAGAGTCCTCCACTTGCTACATTATTTCTCTTGAAAGTTGCCCACTCTTAGGAATGATCCGGTGCTCACAAATGAATTAGATGTCGGTTTCCAATGATTTTTTTCAACATGTACTTTGGCACACTCAGTAGCTCTTATCAAATTAGCTCACCCTCATTCCTTCCCTCACTCCAGCCCAATCAGTCTCTCCCAGAGCAGGACACCCTCAGTACCATGCTCACCCCAGCCCAATCAGTCCCTCCCAAATCAGGACACCTTCAGTACCACCCTCACCCCAGCCCGATCAGTCTCTCCCAAATCAGGGCACCCTCATTATCAGCCTCACCCCAGCCCAATCAGACCCTCCCAAATCAGGACACTTTCAGTACCACCCTCACTCCAGCCCAATCAGTCTCTCCTACAGCAGGACACCCTCAGTACCACACTCGGCCCAGCCCAATCAGTCCCTCCCAGAGCAGGTCATTTTACAGCATCTCCTGAACTTATATCACCTTTTGGCATCAATGTCTTTAATATTTGCTGGTTCGCTACAGTTTTTTCCGGAAAGGCATTTACCCCAGCAATGTGCTCTATACTCTGGAAGATATGCAGGTCTAGGAGGGCAGCTTGATAAGTCTCTGTAAACTACCTGAAACAGCAAAACATGCCAGCTTTCAAAGACTTGATGATGAATTAATATAAAGGTTTTTGGCGATTTATTAGTGAGTATTGGTATTTTTCTATCATTTGTAATTGATTTTTATGCTTGAAGTGAACTGATTGCCAGGATGATAAATAATAGCAAAACTTTCTGATGAAATCTACAAAAAACTTTGTATAGGTTCATTTTAAAAGCACTTTTTTTCTGTTGCTAGTCTTGAATTATTAGACAGTCCCTTTTGCTTTATGTTTGTATTTTTGTAATTTTTATGCTTCATCAAAAACACACGCAAGTGTGCACACACACTTGCGCATACCCACATTCTTAGGGCAACTGCACATAAAAGCATTGCTGCACCAGAGTAGCGAGTACTACATCTATGCGTATGCTATCGCATTGTCTGGTCTTTTGTGCTTTCAAGGTAACGGTAAAACTATGTCTGTACGACTAAGTGTGGCTATATTCAGACTATATTTGGTTTGAGAGTGAAATTTGCTTTGTTAGGCACAAACATGCTTGAAAACTTCACACTTCTTCATTAATCATGGCTCAACTCTGGATTGTTATTCTTGTATATTTGAAAGCTAAACAGCAACTGACTTACTACATGAGTGAGACAAGAGAATAAAAAAGGATTATTACATAAGAATTACATAACAGATGAGTAAGCCAATATGAACAGTCTGACAACGGCTATATACAGATACAAGATAATGACTGATCAATGTCAACAACTAGTACACATATTCAACACTCCCACATAGTTTTGACATGTTGAGCTTGGCTTACATACTCATCAATTCCATAGCGAACCGGAGGTCTACGTTTGTGAGCAGATAAGCGTCGCTGTTGCCCTTCACCAATGCATTGCCCAGAGAAGTTAGGAGTTGTCTGTTCATTTACTGAATTTTCAACAACAATAGATTTCTGCTTTGTATTTTAGTCACATGATGGTTTAAGGGTGTTTGTAAAGTTAATTTCATCAAATACCACGTCTCTTCTAGTAGTGACTCTACCAGTCGATTCTTCAAGCAGGCGGTATGCCTTGGACTGTTCACTGTATCCTACAAACCTTAGCTTCTGGCACTTCTTGTCAAGTTTCTGTCGTAGTTGATCTGGAACACGAGCATAAGCAATACATCCAAACACCTTAGATTGTCTATGTTGGGTTTGCATTCATACCACTTCTCATACGGTGTGAGATCATTCTTGTGTGAAAAAGTGGGAAGCCGATTTCTAACGTAGGCAGCAGTAGAAATGGCCTCAGCCCAGTATTGCTTTGACAATTTAGCATGGCACAACATTGAGCGTGCTGCTTTACACAAAGTTCTATTCATTTGCTCAGCAACACCATTTTGGGCTGGTGAGTAGGCTGGTGTGAGTTCCTGATGAATACCTTTATATTTCCAGTAGTCAGTAAATTCTTGAAACAAGTATTCAAAATCTCTAGCTGATCTCAGTGTTTGAATGGTTTCTCCAGATTGGTTGGCTATATATGTTTCAAATACTTTGAACTTCTCAGGTACCTCAGATTTGTTTCTAAGAAAATACACAGCACAGCATCTAGAAAAACCGTCTATAAAAGTAACAAAATATTTGCTACCTCCAATTGATTCTGTTTCCATTGTACAAACGTCGGAATGTACTAGTTCTAGCTTACGAGTAGCCTTGATATCTCCCACAGGTTTGAAGGGTTTACAAGTCATTTTCCCTTCAGCACAACCTTCACAGAAGGAAATGTTCATTGCAGATAAGCTTGTAGCACAGACTATATTTCCTTTGCTTAGTTTTTACAGATTAGCGTCATTCACATGTACTAGACGTTGATGCCAAATCGCTTCACTAGCAGTATTTGCATACTGAGTTTCAGTTTGTACACAGTCTAGACTGAACAGCTTATTAGCCAGTGATCCCATGGCCCTAACTCGACCATTAGCATCTTTAATCCGACATCGAGTATAGCTGAACTAAACAATGTAGCCTTTCTTAGTGGCAGCTCGAACTGAAAATAAATTGCTAGCTGGCTGAGGGACATGAAATACATTGTAAAATACAGCTGCACATTGAACTCTACGATTGAGCTTTAGCATCACTTTTACAGCACCAACTCCCACAGCTTCAACTGTTCGACCATCACCTAGGCTGACCAATTCTATCTGTTCTAGCTTCTTGTAGCTATTAAAACTTTCCCTGTTAGGTGGCATATGACACGATGCTCCAGAGTCAATTAGCTAGGGTGAGCTAGGGTGCAATGAAAATGTGTTGCCATGATGAGTGATAAATGTAAATTCATTGCCTACACAGTCATTGTCACTTTCACATACAGTTTTTCTACATTCACTTACTAACTACGTGTTTGGTCGGCGCCTGTCCTCTGAGCATTCTGGTGACTTGTGCCCAGGCTTATTGCAGTTGTAGCAAATAATAAGTTTTCTGGCTCTAGGCTGCTTTCTTGACACCAATGCAGAGTCAGATGCACTGGCAGAACTAGATTCATCTGAGTTTCGCTCATTACGTTTCAACTCTTCATTTATCAATGACTGCTGAGCAAACTCAAAACTCAAGTTGTTTACTCTTGCTTCTAATGCTGTTGCAAGATGAGCATAGCTGTTTGAAAGGCTGCCTAAGAGCGTGACTACTTGATCTTCTTCAGAGATTGGTGCATCAATAGCGGCGAGTTTATCTGTAAGTCCTTTCATGTGTTTCAAGTGCCGTTCTACAGGTGTACCCTCCTTCATTACTGTTCTGAAATATTGTTTCTTAAGAAATAACTTGTTTGCTAGTGTATTGCGTTCAAAGTGGTTTTGAAGCCACTTCCATGCTACATCAGGTGCTTCTGTATATGTTATTAAGTAGAAAAGTTCAGTACTAACAGACAGAGCAATTACTGAGAAAGCCTTACGATACCTGGATTTAAAAGCAGTTTTCAGCGCTTGATCAGCTGAACCTTCTGGTGCTTTCTCAGTACCATCCACGATATCGTATAGATTCTTTACCAGCAAAATTTGTTTCATCCGAAACTTCCATGTCTGATAGTTCTGACTGTCCAACTTATCTATTGTCCATTTATCACTATCCATTGTAGAATGAAAGGTAGAATCTAAGTTCTGGTTCAGTAGTCCTTGTTTTACTGTTCCTGATATCAATTGTTTAACTTCTGGTTCACCAGTCATTGGTCAGTCAGTATAATAGCCGATCGTCTTTCTTCTGGTATTAAACTTGTGTACAGATTTTTTGGTAGCCTGTCTAGGCCCATAACCTGTTATTCTTGTATATTTGAAAGCTAAACAGCAACTGACTTACTACATGAGTGAGATAAGAGAGTAAAAATGATTATTACATAATAATTACATAACAGATGAGTAAGCCAATATGAACAAAGAGTCTGACAACGGCTATATACAAATACAAGATAATGACTGGTCAATGTCAACAACTAGTACGCATATTCAACATGGATTACCTTTAGTGGCCCAGTAGCTTTTTCTGTCGCAGCAGCAGTTTGTTGGCTAAACGTCTGTAATAGACAAAACTATAGCTGATGCAATGTAATAGAAGCACAAAGAAAAACATACAAATAGGAAGGGGCAAGAAAGTAGGAAGGGGCAAATAGGAAAGAGCAAGCCAATATGAAGAGGCAAACAAATAGGAAGGGGCAAGAAAGTAGGAAGGGGCAAATAGGAAAGAGCAAGCCAATATGAAGAGGCAAACGAATAGGAAGGGACAAGCAAATAGGAAGTAACAAGCGAATAGAGAGAAACAAGCAAATAGGAAGGGGCAAGCAAATAGGAAGGGACAAGCAAATAGGAAGTAACAAGCAAATAGGAAGGAACAAGCAAATAGGAAGGGGCGAGCAAATTGGAAGGGGCAAGAAAACAGCAAAACCATAGATCTGGAGGAGGCAAAAGCAATGAAGCGATACACAATCAGTTCTTCTCCAAAGTATATGGTCATATTAAGCGCTACCTAAACCATTTGTTTCAAATATTTTAATAATGATCCGAGCAAAAGAAAATGGGTAGATGAGGTGAACAAAAAGGTCAACTCGAACTGATAGTATACGTGCAGTACTCTAAAGATATGAAGTTCTTAGCCAACACTATAAATAGGTACCTGCTGTGGCTATAAATATATTGATCGATGAAAACAAGAACAAGGCCTAAGTTGTGTCAAGGCCATACAACTCGTGCTTGATTTTTCATTATCATTATTTAAAAATTGCCATCGTAGTAATTATAGTAATTATTTATTATGAGTCTTTTACAATCTGCTCTACTCCATTTTAGCAAAAAATTTTTTCACCAATGAGCAACAAAAATCAACCAATTCAATACAAACAAACCAAATAGAAGACAGTTTGAGTTAATGAAATTGACCAAATAAAAAAAGCCTTATTTTTCAATAAATTTAATCAGACAAAAATAGTTATCTAAAAAGTTTTATATGCATATTTTTATACTTTTCTATCGTTCATTTAATTTCCAGTTTACGTCATTGAATTCACATAGCTGTTGCAAACGAGAATATTTCTGTTCATATGTAAATAGCCGCTTTTTCACTGTTTAAAAGTGAAACTCAAACAAGACCAGTTTAAGCCAGAAGTGCATACAATTAAATGTTATTGACAAATATTATTGTAAAACCTCTATTTAAATGCCACCTTTAATGGAATACCACTACTATTTCCCTACCACTTGGACATTCTTTGATCTATACGAACCCATAATAGTAAGCGATCAGTAGAAAAGTGTCCACAAAATGGTACAGATTATGATTCGGTTACATAAATCATAATTAATTTTTTTTGTTATTGTTGCCATGATTTTAGTGATGGTGTACATAAAAAATTCGGTCATCACAATCATCAGAACTACACTTGGGTTTGAAATCACTAAGGTCTAAAACATATCCGTTGTTTTCAGATTCGTTCATAATGTGGTTTACAATCTTACCTGAAAAAATTAAGCGTTTTGAGAAATGATGAGAAAAATTTGTGGGAAAACTATACAGCATAATTGCAGCCATTGTTATGGCCTATTCCAACTTTAAAAGATTAGAAATGTCATAAAAATTGAATACACTGTGTCCAATTTCCAACTCTAAAGATTGGTGTTTTCTTGTTTACCCTTTAAAAACGATACCACGTCAAATTAATTGATAAAAGTAACACACTAATATTTTATAGCCAAAGTGGTTCTTATCTCCGACTGATACTGCAATTTTTATAAAAAAATGGATAAGCAAAAATGCTGAACGCCGGCAGCATTAATGTCGCTTCGCCCAAAAGAAAGTGCAAAATATATGCAACATTAGCATCGCTTTGCCCACAAAAGGGTTAAATTTATCTTCCCAAAAGTCTGACGAGTGAGTCAAAAAATACAGCGCCACTCTTTTTTTGAATGCAACTTCTAATAAAACGCCACTATAGGAGAAGGCTTGACAAACAAAGCGCAATGGCGTTCAAATAGAGATTTTAGGGCGTATCTCCTCTTGTGGCTGATCATAGATGCTTCAGTCTCTCATCTAACTATCTAACTCAATATACTGCACAACACAACGGCGTTGGCTTCACAAACGATGGATTTTGTCAATTGAGTTGCCACAACTTTGATCTTGTAAGCAATGCTATTCATTCTTGGAATTACGCCGGTGGAGGCACTATTGTGCCAACTCATAGTGCACATGAGTGAAAATAGTGAAAATAGTGAAAATAGTGAAATATAATAACCTGCTCATATTGCAACAAAACACTGAATACTGGTTCAAACCTTTGAATACTGCGACAAATTTCAAGCCTTTACGTCGGCTGCTAGACACCTTTATGGATTTTATGCTGCCATGATCACAATTTTAATAAGTGACAGCCAACACATGAGAATTACTAAAAATCCTTTGAGTAATAAGTTTTTCTACCAATAAATTATAAATGATTACATGGCAACTAAATGAAGGCTTTCAACATCTAAAGCAAAAACAAGTAAAAACAAACCAAATAACTAAAGCCTAAAAGCTTTTTACCAAATTTGTCTTTGGTGATGTTCAATTTAGTTTCCCTAGGAGCATTCTAAGCTCGCATTTGGTTGAACAATATAATGCTAGTTAATATGGTATTCACTCATGTTCCTCACAAATGATTGATTCAATCCTGATGCAAACCACAACATGTAGAAATGCTTGATAAAGAAACAGAATACAATTCAACTGATATAAATTTTCAGAGTTCAGTTCAAACTCATCTGGCCACCACTCCTTGAACACTTTGTAAGGCTTGATGAAAATAGACACACTTTGGAAAATTTTCTAGAGGTAGACACACTTTAAAAGATTTGATAGAGGTAGACATACTTTAATAAACTTTATGAAAGTAGACACACAATCGAAGGTTTGATTGAGTTAGACACAGTTTGGAAGGTTTGATAAAGGTAAGGACACTTTGGAGAGTTAAATGAAAGTAAACACACTTTAGAACATGTGATAGAGGTAAACACACTGAAAGATTGTATGGAGGTAAACACACCTTGGAAGGTTTGATGAAAGTAGACTCACTTGGGAAGGTTTAAAAGGAGATAGACACACTTTGAAAGGTTTGATAGAAGTAGACACTTTTTGGAAGGTTTAATGGAGATAGACACACTTTGAAAGGTTTGATAAAAGTAGACTCACTTGGGAAGGTTAGAAAGGAGATAGACACACTTTGAAAGGTTTGATGGAGATAGACACACTTTATAAGGTTTAATGGAGACAGAACCTGAGTTGAGCAATTCAATATTTATTGCTCTACTTAAGAAGCCTTGCGTCATAAAGCACAAACTACATAAAACTGTTAGCTTGATGAGTTACATTGTTAGATTTGTGCTGAGGGTTATATGACAAGACCACGAAGCAGGACAAGACCAGAGATTGGAAAGGAGTAATGTGGATTTGTGGAAGATGCTGGAACAAGGAAAGCTATTTGGATGGTAAAACATTATGAGAGAGAGAGCTGTTGAAATGCTAAGGGACCTAGACTTGTGTTTCATTGCTGATATGAAAGCAGTTGGTGCTAAGGTACAACATGAAGAACTGTTACAGGCCCTGCAAAGTTTAAACCTAGTTGGAAAGGATATCTGGCTAATCAAAAACTTGCATTAGGAATAAACTGCATGCATGAGAGTTGATAACAAAATAAGTCAGCTTTTACAGATTAAGAGAGGAATAAGACAGAAATGTGATTTTCTGCCAGACTTGTTCAACCTGTGCAGCAAACTAAATTGGAGAAAACTGAAAGGTGTTCAAGAGTTTGTCATTGAAGGTGATAACATGAACAACTTCCGTGATGCAACACAGTGCTTATTTCTGAGTTAGCTGAGCAATTACATGAAATACTGGACAAAGTAGTTAAGGAGAGTGGAAAGAAAGGTATGACAATAAACTGCAGAAATACAGAATGAATAATTGCAAGCAAAAGGGTAATAAAATCAAAGTTTACATTATATATGGGAAAGGACAAGATCTAACAGGTTAATAACAAGTACCTGGAAAATATTATAACGGATCATAAAAAAATGTGACTTGGAAAGCAAAAGAAGAATAGGAATGGTACAAGATGCCTTTTACAAATTAGGAAAGCTAATGAAAGAAACAAAGAAGGCTACAGACACCAAACTAAGAGTGCTGGATTGTTTTGTATACTTCATCCTTACATCTGGCAGTGATTGTTGGACAGTTTCAACTCAGGTGGAGGGAAGACTGGAAGCGGTGGAAGTATGGTTTCTAAGGAGAATGTTTAGAATATCTCGGACACACCACAAATGTGGAAGTCTTAAGAAAAGCAGAAAAAAAGAAAACTAATAAAACAATCAAAAGAAGACAACTGGAGCTTTTTGGGCACATAATGCAAAAGAAGAGTCTAGTGAACTTGAGAGTAACAGGAAGAATTGAAGGACAGCGGAGCAAAGACAGACAATGGCTGACCTACTTGAAAAGCTTAAGCAAATTAATGGCAAATCAACTAAAAAAAAGAGAGCAGAGGTAGTGGAGCAAGCATTGTTAAACATAACAAAAACATGACATCACATGAGAGAGAGAGAGAGAGAGAGAGAGAGAGAGAGAGAGAGAGAGAGAGAGAGAGAGAGAGAGAGAGAGAGAGATACACTCGCACACAACACACACACTTTGGAAGTTTTGATAGAGGTAGACACACTTTGGAAGGTCTGTATGAGATAAACACATTGAAGGGTTTGATGGAGTTAGTAAAAGTCTGATAGGTTTATTTTGGTTGCCATGTGGCTGTCCCTTAGGTAGTGAGCAAAGACACTTTTTCCAAAAAAAGTCGGTTTTTTCCAAAATTATTAAACAGATTACCTGAGTGAGAGAGGTGCTCGTTGAAGTTATAGTAGTTTTCTTTATGGCCATTTGCTCTGTCCTAGTTGTGATAGCCTATGGAATAGACGATTATTAATGGTGAGCATTCAACATTTGCAATCTTTTACTGTTAAGGGAACTATTTGAAATTGCGGTACTTTGAAAAAGGTATTTATTACATTTGCTTTAATAATTTGGGTAATTAATCAGCCAATACTATAAAGCAAAAAACAAAAAAGATGAAATGAACAAAATCACATTGGAGGTGACAGAACAAAATGAGAAAAAGCAAGACGAATAAAGAAGGAAAGTGAGAGAGTGAGAGAGAGAAACAGGGTAAGCCAGAGTAGGCAAAATAGAGAGAAGGTGAGCTAGAGAGAAGATGATCTAGAAAGGGCAAGGTAGCAAGAAAAGGTAAGCCAGAGAGGGCAAGATAGAGAGGGAGGGTAAGACAGAAAGGTCAAGAGAAATGAGGGTAAGAAAGAAATGGCAAGACAGGGAAGGTAAAAGAGAGAGGCGAATAGAGACCGAGTTATCAGTAGAAGGAAAATGAATATGCATTGCAGCAACAGTGCAAAAGGCGAAAAAATTGAAGGAATCAGAGATCAGTGTAGATACTACCCAGTTTTCCACATTGTATCTCTCAGCGTAGTAGGTAAAAGTGTTTTTTATCTTACTGTTCACAAAAGTATAAAAAGATGCTGAAAAAACACAGGCATAACTTATCAATGATAGCAACAGTCGCCTATTATAATAGCCCTTACTCAATATTTCTATTTCTGATGTCCTATTGAGTGCACAATTTACCTTTTGATTTTATAAAGACTTTCTAAAGCATAATTACTGTATCAAAGATGCTAAAAACTAAGTAGAGAAAATACTAGAAGTTAAAGCAAAATATACCAACAACGACGGAAACTTTAACATTTCCTATAAAAGGTAGTTTGCAGCATTCAGCAACTTGTTTTTTTTTACAAATGATTAGCCTGAAAGCTAATTCAGTTTTAGATAACAGTTTGTTGCTTTCTAAGAATGTGAACCTGTTCTTGTAGAATTATTCCTTGCAAAATTTAGGTGATTTGGATGCCATACTTAATCAACAAGTCTTTGCTATAATAAGAGCCCTTTTCCTGCGTCTATCCGAAGCGAAATTAAGAGCATTACGAAAAATGTGTCTCACACAGCAACTGAACTTCGACATTTTGTTTTACTGACCGGCAAGCTAACCAATACACTACTCGGCCACCTGGCCATATAATGGAATAATTATGCACATACAGATTACTATGATGATCTCTCACAGTGCTTGGACTGCCAAGTGTACTACTGTTTGTAATTTGTACCAACCAAATTGACCAAAGACACTGATGTTCAAACCGAAACATTGCATTTTGAAAATTAAACAAACGTAAATATTTATTCTTCAGTGATTTTAACAAGTTGGGATATTTATGACCAACAGAGTACTTTCTTTGCCAATCTGCAATCAGTTGTTGGCTAAATTTTTGAGATTTTTGCGCAATGAGAGATTAGGTATAACCAGTGTCTGCACAATAATTCTTAAAAAGCGGAAGTCGGTCGTTTAGTGTAGATGTTAGAGTATCAATCTACAAGATGAATGTTACGAGTTTCAATTCTTGTTTATAGCAACCTTTTACTGTAACCACTAATCTGGCTTTGAACAGATAGACAAACAGACAGAAAGTAATCTTATTATTGCAGCGATTCACAAACAATTAACAAAGAAGTAAAAAGATTTGATTGGTTTCTGCGTGTGCTGAGAAAAAGTATGCTTTTGACCATATTACTGACTTATTTTAACCTCAAAACTATACCATGCATTTAACAATGATATCTAGCCACGCATTCATTTTGCAGCTTAAGATAGGTGTATACTAAGACAATTTATTAGAGCTTCTTCCACACCAACAAAATCGGTGCGGTGTAAAACAAAAAACTGTTATAAAAATGGCTTTGTCCTAGTTGCGGACAAAAGATCGATAAAGTGCTGCATACTATGTTCGTTCAGTTTTAATGGCCATCAGTGAAGAAGTACCAGATGAAATTGACAGATTATCTCTCATAATGTTAATAGCACTGAAAATACAAGAAAATAAAATGAACATCAAGTGTTGTATTTCATTGGCTAAAAAATGTGACGCATTTTGTATTGTTGGTGTTTTAGTTAGTTTGATGTAAAGTCTTTGTGAAGGTGTGTTTCAAATTGCAAACAGACTAGCAACCATTTCTACTCCAACTCTCTTGCTGGAAAAACAATTCAATAAATCAAAACGCGCGTTCACCTCACTACTTTGTTTTGGTTGGGACATGGCATATTTACAGGGAAGAGAGGATAGGCAATTATGCTGATAGAAAAATGTCAGCATTAAATTATGCTGATAGGGAGATGTCGACATTCAATTCTGCTAATGAAATATTTATTCTTCTACACATATGACCCAAATTGTTTTCTATTTCAGAACACCAATATACTACAGCCATCATTGAATGTTTCAGTTTATGAACTTTATGCTACTACTGTACAACCTCCAACTCCTGACTCTTCCACAATACTATTAAATTAATTATTTTAAATCATGTCTGTTCAACTCACTCAATAATTCCTGAATTATGTCTTTTCATTTTTTTTGGAATGTACTGAGAAACATCTTTTTGTTGATGGTTGCCAATGCAAATAAAAAGTTACACATTACCACACATGTCTTGATTGATTTCTGCCAATTGATAGATTCCTTTCACGATTTTCGTGCACAACACATTAGCCATGTTGGTGATTAACCCTTTTGCAGGTGATACGACATTAATGTCGTTTTGCGATAGTGATTCTAGTGGGTAGTGCGACATTAATGTCAATATTGTACGCCCTATGTATTAAGACTTACTATTAGTCTGTGTTCATTTTTCTATTCAATTAAATACTTTCTAAAGTAAAAAAACACACGTGAGTACTTGAATAACTACATCTTAGACATGTATCTTTTTATTTCAACTTGTATTGGGCGATCGTTATTTCTATGTTTTTTTTCACTCAGTAAGATACTAAGCCTTTTACCGCAAATTGATTTTGTTGCTTTAATGTGAACAAAAAAACTTGCTATTGGTCTGTGTTCGTTTTTTTATCCAATTAAATATTTTCTAAAGAAAAAGAACACACGTGAGGACTTGAATAACTACATCTTAAACACTTATCTTTTTATTTCAACTTGTTTTGGGTGATCGTTATCAAATGCCCTTTCTATGTTTTTTTACTCAGTAAGATACTAAGCCTTTTTCCCCCGAATTGATATTTATGCTTTACGATCGTTGTCGATGCCCTTTCTATGTGCCTTTTTTACTTAGTTAGGTCCAAGCATTGATTTTTTGTGAACACAAAAAACATTTTATAATCATGGCTTCATCTTCCCAACGACCTGCTAGATCAACTCGAAGGGCCCAGTTTTTTTGGCAGATTCTATAGCTGATGACTCAGACAATGACTCAAATTTTTCTGATGTCAATCTGATGATAGACAGTATGGACTATACACCACAAATAGACTGTATGGACTATGGATATGTGCTATGGACTAAGTCTAGACAGTGGCTAATATGCATTACAAAGTGTGGTTCTACCTGTAAAGAGCTTTATTTGTAATATAAATACAGAGTATGTTTTATTCAACAATATAACATTATCGCAACAACAATCAAATTTTTTAAAAATTTACATGTGTAAGGGTAGTTTAAATAGCTCAAACAGGCACAAAGGGTGTAAAACTGTTTGTAAAATGTCTTGTTATATGATACAAACCTATCATACAACCATAGTGCAGCAAAACATATCATTTCAATAAAATTTCAAAATTTTCATTTTTTTCAAGTTAGTTTACCCAGGGCGATCAGAACTAGGCTCAAAAACTCACCTGCAAAAAGGTTAACTTCAGTGAGCAAAGTATTGTTCTTAGTGGGATTGATTTGTGTAAATATGCGCTGATCTATACAATGCTAACATATTGTATACATACTCACTATTGAGTCTAGCTAATGGCTATGATTTTGTTTGCACTAAGTTGACCGTTAAGTACAGTAGCTAAGGTCATCTAATCAATAACTGAAATAGGAGGCTCTCTTTTGTACATTTAGAGTGTGTGTCGATGTATATTATTTACTAGCCATGCTACCTAGCATTGCTTGCCATTTGCCATTAGCCTGGAACATTGCCAATGGATAATTTGAGTAAGTTTACTAATAAGAGCTACCAGCATCTCAAGGCGCTCCGCCATTACACTGCGTAGTAGCGGAAAGCGGTTGCGTATTTGCTCCCGTATATCGACATACATCACCTAGGAACCTATCAAGCTCATGTGACTAAATTGGTAGGGCATCGGAATGGTGAGCGGGAGGTTCCGAAATCAAGTATTCAGCAAAACGTATTTTTTATTCCAAGATTTTGATAACTATAGCTGGACATATACAACGATGACAAACTTTGAGAAATACATGTATATATATGGACGGACTAGCTGTCTACCCCGCATATCTCGGGTATTAAAAATTAGCTTATGAACAATGAGAGTTGCCTGGTACTTGTTATTAGCCTGGCACAGTGCCTATAGATAACTTGAGTAAGCTTACTAATAATACTACGCCATCATCTTGAATAGTAACAGAAAGCGGTTGCGTATTTGCTCCATATACCGACATATATCGCCCAGGAATCTATCAAGTTTGTGTAGCTAAGTTGGTAGAGCGCCGGACTGGTGAACGGAAGGTTCCGAGATTAAATATTCAGTTATACGGATACTTTAGTCCAAGATTTTGATAGCCAGAGCTGGACATATACACCGACGAATAACTTTGAGAAATATATATATGAATGGACTAGCTGTCTACTCGGCGTTTCCTGGATATTAAAAATCAGCTTATAAACAATGAGAGATTATGAGAGCTGCCTGCCACTTATTATTAGCCTGGCACATTGCCAATGGATAATTTGAGTAAGCTTACTAATAAGAACTATGGCTTCTCATAACGTTACACATGACTTTGCGTCGTGTATTTGCTCCCATATAGCGACTTATATTGCCAAGTGGATCTAGCAAGCTCCTGTGGTTCAGTAAGTAAGGAGTCGAACTGGCGATTGGGAGTTATAGAGATCAAATTTTCTGCTTTACAAACTCTCTATTTCAAGATTTTAATAGCTATAGCTGGACATATACAATGATGGATAGACGACCAACTTTGATAAATGTATACAGTACACGTACATATATAGATTGAACTATTAATCTATCTATTATCTGTTAATAAATGACTCTTATTTACCAGTTATAACCTTGTTGTTCTATCAAATTAACAGTTAGGTTGTTTAGCATAAAGTCTATTCAAATTCTTGAGAAGGGAACTAAGAAAAAAGACATTCTCTGCTTCATATTTTCATACTAGTCATTTTCCACCTAGTTTGAACCATGACACATTTTTTACATATATGCAAAATCCTTAGGAACACCACTAATGAAAATGAAATGAAATGCCGCTCTAGCACAATAGTACCTATAGTTAAAAAGTTTTCTAATGCATTTATACACCTACCGGATCGTAATTACCTACCAGCATTATTGTGTGCTACTGCATCCGACTCATTTTAGATACCAAATTCTTAAATTGAAAAGACTATTTTCAAGCACCTGTTCAGCCCAGTCATCTTTTATTGTTCTCAGGGTCAGTAACACAAGCAAACCTGTTGCTAGTGTGGCCATAACGCACAGAAACCTTGCTGTAACCATGTGTATCATATCTTGATATTAATGTTAATTGAAAGTATTTTCATAGAGTTACTTCACTATAATCTGTCACAGCGACTTTGTCGTGTCAATTGATTAAGAAATTAAACTAATGGAAAGCTAACTGATTCTTGACGGCTGCCAGATTATTGTCAATGTTGAACTTGAGTACGCAATGTGCCAGCAAACCAGCAAGTTTACTAAATTATGGTATCTACAAAATACATATGCTATACATAGAATAGGAAGTAAACCTTGCAATGGGCTGGATGCTTCAAGCCTATGTAACAATGGTTCATATAATTCTCATGGATTTCTCATGCATACAGCAAACGGGTATAAGCTATAATATGCCAATAAATATCTTATGCTGAATTAGGGAACTATATGAACACCTATTCTGGTGCCCAACTAAAAAATTATCCCCAACATGCCACTTTAATTGATATATAACTGGGCATAGGAAATACTTTCTTGGTTAAATGACGCATAAGAAGATTTCACAAATCGTATTGAGCCGACACTCAACATGTTGTAGTTTGGCTCTTGTAGTTTTCAAATATTAACTATGGATACGTCAGACCTCAGACCGTGAACCTTAAATGATCTAATCAGTTGTGTTAACGCCTTGCTTTTAAATAGCGTTGTTTAATGTAGAATAACCAAATGTTAGGTTATTTGAAGCATCAGTTATTTTTGTAACTGGCTAAAGTTTACCACACATTTGGCTACAGCTCACAAGCAACTACAGTCTTGACCCGCCAGTTCTTGGTGCAAATATGTTCCTAGTTCCTAAATGCCTCAACGTATTTTCATAAATGTGTAACACGATAGACCCTCGGTATATGAATCGATGACCTTACAAACTATGTTTCCACTCACATGATTCGCATCATTCAAGTAATTCGAATGATTTGCAAGTTGAGTTACTTTGCAATCGAGCGTTTCAATGAACACCTGCCGATGCGATTTAACGCCAGCGCTTGACTTCATAGGGCAAGTATTAGCCTAATTAATGACTCTATAAATAGCTACGCAGTTTGTCACGCTAAGCTTAGCAGCAATCGTTCGCAACGTTATGCATTGGAGACTGTGCAAATTGAGATAAAAACAACTGAAGGCGTGAAAATGATTATAATGTAATAGCTATTGATATTCGAATGCGCATTATTTGCAAGTGCGGTTTCCATGATTCGCAAGCACGATGGATTCGATAAAGTTTTGCGGGTCGCAAAACTCGCTTAGCTTGCAGATTCATGGCATTTCCATGATGCGGATAGCTTTCGGATTCGCTCAAATTTTCGAATTATGCTCATCATGAAAACATAGTGACACATAATTAATAGGTATATTGTCCATGGCGAAACGAGCAAGTTTATTGAGTGCCACAAAAGCCAACTACATGTGCAAAGCTGAGCTATGACAAGCGCCATACATGCATGTCTGTGTTATCCAGTACATTTACCAATTTAGATTGGTGTAAAGAAGGAGCTGCACTGATAGAAGGTAACAGGTACTAGACAGGTACTAGAAGGTAACGTCGAGATGTTAAGTACTAATATACCAGCAGCTAACATACAGCATCCAGTGTAAGAAGTGTGACACCGAGGGAAGGTTTTGAGGATTACCGTGTCTCGGTTGCGCTAGACTTGGGATGTCAAACTCAAAATTCAAAACACACCTTAGGTCGTGGGCCGAACAGGATAAAAACCTATTTAACACATTAAAACTAAATATTTTTAGAACATAAATACGAATGAAAACAGACAGAAATATTATTCTGAAGCAAAGTTGAACCGTAAAGGTTGACTTGCAACAAAATTCACATTACAGTTATTTGGTATCTATCGTACGTGTCTTGGACTATACTACTTGTCAAAGCTACTAGAATCGTGCTCGCTAAAAAAATTGGTTAGCGAATTAAAAGCGTTTTGTTGACGAATTCGGTGTGCATGCCTAGCTCAGACGATTCTGTGATATTCGACCGTATAATTCTGTGAATTCTGTGAAATTCGTGAATTCGGTCAGATTGAACGAATAATTTGTTACGTGTGGCCGGACCTTTACACTGCTGTGTTGTAGGTTCAAAATATGTGGAAATGTGATCACAAGCTATAATAGCTCAAAAACGAACAGTTTAAAGAAGTGGTCGTAGGATAGAATTCCTTATTTTGACAATGTATTCAACTCGACGTAGTTATTATTTGAAACATGATGTTATCACGTGAAATCAAATGACAATAAAAAGCTCAATATAAAACGTCTCGTATCACTAGTTTATGAAAAGCACTTTGGGTTCTACAGGAAAGCACCTAATAAATATAAATTCTTGCTACTTTATAGTTTCCTTTCAGCTCGGTCTAATCATCTAGTCGTAATCTGATCATGTGACCCATATTTCCCGCTATACGGTGCAAACAACTTCTGCAGCATTTGCCGACCATCACAAGTGACCAACAGGCTCCTCATGTTTGTATAAAATGATATGCACCCCCTCGAGCTAAAGTTAAAAAATTAAACTGATTTTTAGGCTAGGTTTTGAGATATCAGTGCTCAAAGTGACAGCATTACAGTGATAATGAAATAAACACTTAAGGATAATAGACAGAGTTTCTTTGAATGCGTGAAGAATATTTGTGAAAATATTTCGACACATGAAGTTGCATTAAAATATAAACAGAAGCACATTGTGTTCAACTACATCACATTTGAGCCGTTTTCAGAGGGTTTCCAACCTATGGTTGTTTTCGTGATAGCTGAAATCAGCTGTTCGTCTTTGAGCTTTAATCGCTTATAATCATATTTCCGCATACCGTATTTTAAACCTACAGTACAGCAGAGTAAGACACGGTGAACCTTAAGATACCAAATAACTGTTATGTAAACTTTATTGCAAGTCAACTTTTAATTCCTCTATTTAGTTTTTTGTTCTTTATAAAAAGGTCTTGTTAAAATAAAATTCCAATTTCTATGTTCCTATGTCAATGTATATAAAAAACAAACTTGAATATCCTAAAAAGATTTTATTCTCCTTAAAATTATTTCCTATCAAAATTAAACATACAAGTTAGAAATATGAGCATGCTAATAAACCTGGAAATAAACATAGAATGTGTGCTGCTCAGCAGTAACAATTTAAATCATTCTGTTTTCTTTGCTCTTATGACCCTGATCTGATTATATGATCCGGACCGAAGCAACAAGTTCGTTTACATTTAAAGTAATGTCATGTGTTGTGGAGATTCTCAGGATGGACAGCAGGTGCTCATCAGGCTAACTCAAGGAAATCTCTTGTAATAACTACACTTAATTCATGGGAGAAGTAAGAAGTGAGGCAGGTGAAGTGTTGCATTACGGAATCTGCAGTTCTGTGCAGTATTATGCCATCAGCGCTTCATATCAATAGGTCATGAATAGCAGTAATGTACAATGATTTTAGGGGCTGGATAAGATCGCAAGCCGGCATTGAGTTTAATACCTGTGCGCCAGACTAATAATAAGAAAGCTCCGACCTCTGCACTTTAAATAAACATGTCTTGCTGTGTTCAGCTACACAGCAAGAACTCTGACTTCTGAACGTTGAATCCATATTTCTCATGATGTTAAGCTACACCGGAAAAGCGCTGCCCACAACTTGCTAAATACAGTTGAGTCATGGCGTTCAGCTACACCAAAACCGCTGTGACTATAGCTATCTGTATAAATATACTAAAACAGACCATTATCGACCTATGCCATGATTAGGTTTGAATAAGACAAGAACACAGCCTCTGATCTTGCACACTCTAGCAAGACTTGAAGGTAATCATCTTCTTCCATTTGATATCTACATATCTCCTCTATCAGACTCTGCCCTAGAAACTATGCAGTGCCACCGTGAAATTCTCCAAGCCGTTAATAGCTTTAAAGAAATAACTGATTTAAATCAATTTAGTACGTAGACACCTTCCAGCGTTATCAGCTTTACCCTGGTGCACTACTTTTGGAATCCAGTTACACATTAGATATTTTTACAAAATTTCCTACACATTGGGTTCTGGAGAATATTATACATCTATAACCAAATGTACTTTATACAGAAATAACAAGAAGAATATTATACATATATTACAAGAGGTGTATTATACATGTATAACAAGAGGTATATTATACATGTAAAACAATAGGTATATTATACATGTATAACAATAGGTACATTATACATGTATAACAATAGGTACATTATACATGTATAACAATAGGTATATTATACATGTATAACAAGCGGTATATTATACATGTATAACAAGATGTATATTATACATGTATAAAAATAGGTATATTATACATGTATAACAATAGGTATATTATACATGTATACCAAAAGGTATATTATACATGTATAACAATAGGTATATTATACATGTATAACAAAAGGTATATTATACATGTATAACAAGAGCTGTATTATACATGTATAACAAGAGGTATATTATACATGTATAACCAGAGGTATGTTATACATGTATAACAATAGGTATATTATACATGTATAACAATAGGTACATTATACATGTATAACAAGAGGTATATTTTACATGTATAACAATTGGTATATTATAGATGTACAACAATAGGTACATTATACATGTATAACAAGAGGTATATTATACATGTATACCAAAAGGTATATTATACATGTATAACCAGAGGTATGTTATACATGTATAACAAGAGGTATATTATACAGGTATAACAAGAGGTATGTTATACATGTATAACAATATGTATATTATACATGTATAACAATAGGTATATTATACATGTATAACAATAGGTATATTATACATGTATACCAATAGGTATATTATACATGTATAACAAGAGGTATATTATACATGTATAACAAGAGGTATATTATACATGTATAACCATAGGTGTATTATACATGTATAACAAAAGGTATATTATACATGTATAACAAGAGGTGGATTGTATATGTGTAACAAGAGGTATATTATACTTGTATAACAAGAGGTGGATTATACATGCATGAAATACATAAGTATCGGTGTTGTGTCCTCAACTGATTCCTCAATAATGCATATACAATAGCAATTAATTGTATTTCTCTGGTTACTCAGTCTTTTTTGAGATGATACAGCATCAAACAGCCGTAGCAAGCTATTTATTTTCATGGCACACATAGTGAAAATTTACTTTGTGCTCAAACATACATTGTAGACACAGCCTATTCAAGCTTTTCTTAACTGTTTATTCAAAGCGGAAACCACCTATTGCTGCATTAGGTTGCTACGCTGTTTGATACAGCCAAGTGGCTTTACTGATGGGCCCAAGGCAAGTTCAACCATTAAACAGTAGACTTTAAACAGTATGACAGAAAGCCTAAACACATGGTAAAATCAGTTTAAAGAAATACACAGCGCGATAACTCTTTGACGAAGAAGTAGAATATGAAAAACAGGTGATCACTGCCATAGAGTTATCTCCCCCTAGAGTGATAACTACAGGTGATCACTGCATACAAATTGACGATAGCACCAACTAGCTCCTAGCCAATGCTTAAACATTTTTTACATTTTGCCATTAGCGTAAAACTAGCAACTGATTTGGAGTACTAGGCACAAAAATCATTTGGTAGCAAATGAGGTGTTCTCAAATCCGAAGATCTCATTGTATGTCTACTGTATTACACATGTTTATTGTTTTTCATTCAGCTAGAATTACTCAAGGCTTGAAATCTCCCAGATGCCGGCGTACAAAAGAGTGCTTTGAGATTGCTCAGTCATACTGAATATTAAAACTAACCTTTGCCCTTGGTGAGCTCGCTTGAATGACTGTCATATTAAAGTGCTGTCTTGGCAGGGTGCTTAGAATGAAAGCAAAGCATAGCAGAGATATCGCAGCTAGCAGTATCTTTCGAACCTTAAAGCTGGTCATTTTCTTTGTAGATTCTTGTTACTCATACCTATTCAGCGGCAACAATACACTTAATACTTATTCCCACACGAATAAGAAAGTATTTTACTAGACAAATATGTCGCTACTAAATATTCAATCAATAAGTTTGACGTAAACATATGTGGCCAATCAAAGTTTAAGATACAAGCCGCCACCGCCTGGCCCCTGCAAACCATTATACTACGACTTACAAATGATGGCTTATGTCAAAGCCCATTGATAAAGAGCATTTCTCACAATAATATCTGGTGTCACTAAAAACCTGACTTCTACGACTAATACTACATTGATGAAGTTATAAAAGTTGAATTTAACACAAATTATCAAACTAACATGATGAAGCATTAAGTCCGCTGAAGCCATGCGATGCAATGTCCATGCAGTAGAGATAGACTTTATAGGCTAACTACCCTACAGGATGAAAATATTCGTTAGTTATAAAAATTCGCGATTTCGCGAACAGTCAATTTCGCGAATTATTAAATTCCGTGAATAATTAGTTCTATTTTTAATCCCAAGGGAGAATAACTACTGCATCAAATTGAAAACTAGCCACTGGGCATAAATACTAAACGTAGTTGAGTTCCAAAACATTTTTAAAATCATTGTTTAGGCTTTGAGCTAACACCATTGCCAATGCATCACATTTCTTTACAAAATTATTCAAGGTTGTCACAAGATATGCAGAATGGCATCCTCGCAAAAATAGTTGCTAGGCAGAAGTACTAAACGTAGCCTAGTTCCAAAACTTCTTTAAAATCATTGCTGGGGCTTCGAGATAAGCCCATTGCGAATGCATCAAACTTCTTTACAAAATTATTCAAGGTTTTCACAAGTTATCCGGCATGGCGTTGTCATTGCAGAAACCTCTCCTAGTCATTTTACATTGAAACCAACTCCACCAACCTCTAACACCGAAGTCGAGGACGATAATGATTCTGATCTGGACCTTATGGTATGTATTTGATTTGCAGTGCAGATATGTCTTTCCATAATTAACTGCGTTAATTCTTTTGTTTAAAAACTCATCGCGTTCATTAAATACTTCTGCTATTGTTTTTGTACTTCCTTAACACTTATTAATATTTTTTCTTTTTTGTGTTTACTGCAGATTGAGAATAAAATATAACCTATTCTGATTACAAAAACTAGAGACAAGTAGTAATATTCATCAAGGCAAGAATATTGGCAGAGAAGCAACTTGTCAACCTAGACCCCTTCATCGACAACAACTCCTTGATACTCCTTGCTGCAGCAAACATGATTATATTATATATTTTATTTCATGTATATATATATATATATATATATATATATATATATATATATTACAATTTATTACAAACTTGAGTGTACAAATAAAATATTTCAAATACAAATAAAATTTTACAAACAATGAATGGAGTAAATATAAACAGTTTAGTCCATATGGCGGTTGTCTAGCAATAAAATTAAACTGATACTCATGATAAGTGACTACTAGCGTGTAATGGTGCTCTCTGACTAGTTATTTTGGTAATAGCAGCTCTGTCGCTATCACTGTCTTGGGTAGAAGTTAAAGGCGATTCTCTCGCTACTACATGACTGGTAAAAAAGCTATCATCAGAACTCTCCTCGTGGCTTACTATTGCAAAGTTCTGCCTGTTGGCCAAAAATTTATGCTCGTAAAGGCGTCTTTGTTCCTTTTTTAAAACAGATATATTCTCCTCGTTAGCAGCTGCGGTCACTTCTACCTCAATTTCAAGACCTCTCTTAATGATTAGTGATTTTCTAAGAATGACATCTACCACCCTTGCAGTCGTTGTGCTTCCTGTATGATGAAAAATCTCTCTCTCACACTAAAACAAATAATGAAGCGGTAGGGATGGAAAAAATAAATATTGTGTTTTACCGAAAAACCAGAGTTAAATTCAATTAATTTAGTAAATGGTTTTGAAAAAAACTCATTACTTACTGCAAATTGTTGGTTCATCAAAGGCCTTCAACCCGATGAATATTCGTGAAAACCTCTGAGCGCAGCAAAAATTTTATAGCTTAGCATGATCGACTCGTAGTTGCAAGCTATGGTGTACATCGCGTTTCGGTGTATGCGCACACCGAAACACGCGGTGTGCGCATGTGTAGGGTTAACTCTATTGCTAACCACAATTGAGTTAACTCTTCATAGAGAGTGACACTGTTCAGCCATCAATAAATTAATCCGCGAATATGCATGAAAAGGCAGTTTTCGCGAAATTAAACTCCGCGAATAAATTCATCCTGTAGGGTATACTACATATAACTTCTTGGCATTTTAACTCGTGATTTCAAATTTTAAATTTGCATGCTCCTTTTTTGCGTTGATGACATTATATGACAATGCATTTATTTGTATTTATTTTTTGTGGCCACATATGTAAAAATATATTATATATAATATAATACAACATATATATATAATAAAAACATATGTATATATATACTTCCTAATGAAAAGCTGGTTTTTTAATAAACACATGCATCTCACATTGTGGGAGTGAAATAAATTTTAACGACTCTTCTGTTCACACCACATGAAACATTATGTAGGGAAGTGTTTTCTAGTGGTCATTTTTACATCTTCATTGTATCAATTATTTTAAACCACATATTTGCCTTTTTAATAAATAAATATATACATATTATTATAAAAAACTATTTTATGTTTGCAAGTACTGTAGCTATATACAAGTACTTGTGGCAAGTTTTACTAAATTAGTTATGACAAATAATCTAGAGCTATGATTTGTGTACTTTTGTTATATGAAAGTGTATGAAAGAAACTCCAAGTGCTATTTATACATGAAATCATTTTTTATTCCAAGTTAAACTCGAGCTCCGAATTTTTACCAAAAGCCTTGGGGTTTGACCACTCGCTACTTCAAAGGCGAGCACAATGTATAGTACTCGGAGTTACCTTTTTATACTTCATCAAGAGTAGATAAATCCTAGTTTGAGATTGTTTGGTATTACTAGTCTAGCAAAACATGCTACAGGTACTTGTATATAGCTATTTGCAAACATAAAATAGCTTTTCACAAAGCAATTATATTATTTAATATTTTATTTCAACAATTGTAGTTCTCAACTAGATATATTTGAATTAAAATAATCTTTACAAGATTTTGGCATAGTAAAACTATTCAAAGTATTTTCTACAACCTTACGAAGATATCTCCCTGAAAAATTTATACTACTATGGACTTTCACAGAATTTGCAATTCACGCAGCTTAGCTATCTCTTCCCTTTCTCCCTCTCTCTGTTTCTCTCTCTCCCTCTTAATCTCTCTCTATCTCCCTCTTTCCCTCTCTCCCTCTTGTTCTCTCTCCATTTCTCTCTTTGTCTGCCTCCCATTCTCCTCCTTTCTGTCTCCCCTCTTACCCTCTTCCTCTCTCACACTCTCTCTTACTCTGTCTCTCTCCTCTTTCTCTTTTTATATTTTTTGAGAAGGCTAAAACCATTTTTTTGAAAATTGTTTCATATAGATAGCGCCAGAAAAATAAATAATTATATGGAAACATATTGCCATATGGTATCTGCTGTTTAGAAGATTTGAATTGCAGCACCTAAAGCAATGCTAATAAAGACTAGTAGATGAGTAACGTAAAATAGTATCACAAGAAGCAATAATGACAATGAGGGAAAACTAATAACTGCAGATAAATCTTCAACTTAAAATTTATGAATAAATGTACCTCTTTGATTGCGTATATAGTGAAGCTATCCATGTAACTGAACAATTATTCAAAGCTCAATAGCTCTAGAACATGAGCGATGTTTGACCATTAAACAATTACGATGACTGTGCGTTCAGTGCTACGCAAAGACTTGCTTTGAGACTTTTATAGATAAGTTCTCACTGTTTGTTGTTGCTATTGCTTGTTAACTGATCAGGCAATACTTAAAGGTTGAATTGCAACAAAATTCACATTACAGTTATTTGGTATCAAAAGATTCACCATGTCTTACTCTGTTGTGTTGTAAGGTGCCAAATATGTGGAAATGTGATTACAAGCTCTTAAAAGCTCAAAAACGAAAAGCCGCTGTAGATTGGAATCTTTCTATTTCTTTGACGTATTCATTACAGTTCGGTTATCGTCTTGTCACATCATGTTCTCACGTGAATTGAGAGGCCAATAAAAAGCTCAATATAAAACTTATCGTAGCACAAGTTTATTACAAACACTTCGGGTTTTACCGAAGACCCAGTATCAAATATAGATGGTCGCTACTTTACAGTTTTGTTTCGGCATTATCGAATCGCCCAATCGTAATCTAATCATGTGACCCAATACTTCGCAAATAATTTTTGCAGCACTTTTCAATTATTACAGGTGACCAACAGGCTCGTCATGATTATCAGACAATGATATGTCCTCCTTCGAACTAAGGTTAAAAATTTTAACGAATTTTTACGGTAAGTTATAAGATATCAGTGCTAAAAGTGACAGCATTACAATGACGATAAAACAGACACGTGAGAACAATAAACATAGTTTTATTGAATGTGTGAAGTATATTTGTGAAAATATTTCGACGAATGAGGTTGCATGAAAGTGTAAACAGAAACCATCCTGTAACAACTACGTCCCATTTGAGCCGTTTTAAAAAGCGAATCCAAACTACCGCGGTCTCATGTGGCTGCGATTAACTGTTCGCATTTGTTGCTTTTAAGAGCTTGTAATCTCATTCCAATATATTTTGCATCTACAACACAACAGATTAAGAAATGGTGAATCTTATGATAATAAATAGCTGTAATGTGAATTTTGTTGCAAGTCAACCTTTAGAAGATTTTTATAAAATAGTTAAGATAGTGGCACAGTTCCTTATAAAAAGAAACTTGAGACAAACATGGCAAATTGCGCATGGTCAGCGTATAGCGTGTCACAAAACTATACATACATGTATGTTAAACATGGAATAATAGTTCATTTTGTTGGTATAAATGGTTAGCTTGCATATATTTATTTAATGTATATATTTGCGTGCAACTTACTTTTTGCTTGCCTTTCTAATTGTTTGCCCTTCCTATTTGTTTGTCCCTTCCAATTGTTTTGCCCCTTCCAATTTGTTTGCCCCTTCCTATTTGTTTGCCCCTTCCTATTTGTTTGTTTGTTTCTATTTGTTTGTTCCTTCCTAATGGTTTGTCCCTTCCTAGTTGATTGCCACTACTTATTTGGTTGCCCCTTCCTATTTGTTTGCGCCTTCCCATTTGTTGGCCCCTTCCTATTTGTTTGTCCCTACCTATTTGCTTGGTCCTTCTTATTTGCTTGTCCCTTCCTAATTGTTTGTCCCTTCCTATTTGCTTGCTCCTTCCTATTTGCTCGTCCCTTCCTATTTGCTCGTCCCTTCTTATCTGTTTGTTCCTTCCTAGTTGTTTGTCCCTCCCTATTTGATTGCCACTTTCTATTTGCTTATCCCTTCCTATTTGCTTGTCCCTTCCTATTTGTTTGCCCTCTCCTATTTGCTTGTCCCTTCCTGTCTGTTTGTCTCTTCCTATTTGTTTGTCCCTTCTTATTTGCTTACTCCTTCCTATTTGCTTGTCCCTTCCTATTTGCTTGTCCCTTCCTATTTGCTTGCTCTTTGCTAATTGTTTGTCCCTTTCTATTTGCTTGCTCCTTGCTCTTGGTTGGCTTCTTCTTATTGGTTTGCCCTTAATATTTGTTTGTTTCTTCCAATTTGCTTGCTTGTTCCTATTTGTTTGCTCCTTCCTATTTGTTTGTCCCTTCCTATTTGTTTGTCCGTTCCTGTATCTTTGTTCTTTCCTGTTTGCTTGTCCTTTCCTATTTGCTTGCTCCTTGCTAATTGTTTGTCCCTTTTTATTTGCTTGCTTCTTGCTATTGGTTGGCCTCTTCTTATTTGTTTGCCCTTCATATTTGTTTGTTTCTTCCAATTTGCTTGCTTCTTCCTATTTGCTGGCTCTTTCCTATTTGTTGTCCCTTCCTATTTGCTTGTCCCTTCCTATTTGCTTGTCATTTCCTATTTGTTGGCTCTTCCTATTTGATTGCTCTTTCCTATTTGCTTGTCCCTTTGTATATGTTTGTCCTTTCCTATTTGCTTGCTCCTTCCTATTTGCTTGTCCTTTCCTATTTGCTTGTCCCTTCCTATTTGCTTGTCCCTTCCTATTTGATTGCTCCTTCCTATTTGCTTGTCCCTTCCTATTTGTTGGCCCCTTCCTATTTGCTTGTCCCTTCCAATTTGCTTGTTCCTTCTTATTTGTTTGTTTACTCCTATTTGTTTGTCCTTTCCTATTTGTTTTTTCCTTCCTAAATGCTTGCTCCCTTCGGTTGGCTTGCCCTTTTTTTGTTTGCCCCTTGTTTTTTTTTGTAACTTCATATTTTCTTGCACTTTTCTTGTGGTATCAAGTTTGAAAGCTAGAATGTTAACTACTCTTATATGCTAAACTAAAGAAATTTTCTGTGCAGTTTGTTTTTGTTATTTCGGCAATGCTGGACGTTTAACTAGTATTAAATATAAAGAGCATTTATTTGGGTACTAGCTGCTTTACCTGCCTACAGGAAGAGATTCACGTGCAGCATAAGGTTTATTGAGAGTTGTACTTCATACTGTAAAACAACTCCAAATATGCAGTCTACTGAAATTGCTGTCCTGATCAGAGTATGCATGC
The DNA here is from genome assembly GCF_963576615.1 of Watersipora subatra. Taxonomy (NCBI): domain Eukaryota; kingdom Metazoa; phylum Bryozoa; class Gymnolaemata; order Cheilostomatida; family Watersiporidae; genus Watersipora; species Watersipora subatra. The sequence goes on from NC_088709.1 coordinate 19,071,222, forward strand.
ATCGATACATGTTAATGTTGGGGAGAGAAATGGAAATCTGCAATGTGTTTTACAGCTAGTCTACAATGCATCAGCCTCAAACCGCTCAAATCGGAGTTGACCTAACTTTGTACATAGAACTGATAACGAAATTGACATTGCTAGGCAAACTGAAGTTCTTCAAACTGGCAGTATTGAAAGGTTTTACATATTTTAAGAAATTTTAGAAAATATTTTGCTATTGCACTACTTAGCTATCGCCAGTATTTATTGAATTGAGACTTCTACATGCTTAAAACATTAATCATGACTAACCAGTTTTTCGTCTATAGCCTGTGTTTTGACATGGTATATACAAACTGTGCAGCAGTAATGTGGTTGTGTTGATAAAATTTATTATCAATAAAATCTACTATATAAACTACATATATGGCCTCTCACCTTTCCAACATAAGGCATTACATCTGGAGCATTTTTGGACATTCGTCCCGTAAAAACATGCAGTCCTAAACTGTGTTGCAGGACTGTAGTCAAATGCAAAGTTTTTGGCCCATACACAGCGCCTGGTAGCAACTGCTGTAGTTAGTGCATCTTGCTTATGTCAGTGTTTCATCTTCTCTGAAAATTCAGCTTGCCAAGCAGCTGTTGTAGCTAGTGCATCATGTTCTTGTTGCCGCTGCATCTACTCGGAGGTTTCTGCATGCCTGGCCGCTGTAACTGCTGCTTTGGGCCGTTTAAGTCGCTGGGTCGGCTCAGCAGTCTCTGCACTTCTAGCAGCTGCAGCATCTATTCTGGCCTGCTCTCGATGTACCTGTGTTTGTTCAGCGGTTTCTGCTCTTCTAGCAGCTATAGTAGCAGTTCTGTTTTGTTGTGGGTGTAGCTGTGTTTGCTCTGCAGTTTTGGCTTGTCTAGCTGCTGCTTTGCGAATTCGGTCTCTTTCTCTATGGAAATCAATCTGTTTTTGCGTTTGGGCAGTAGATCATTTTAGAAGTAGATCATTCATTCATCCGAATCATTTTAAAATTAGCCTAAAACTTAATTTTAAATTTTTGTTTGAGATTTTCCAACTTAAAAACAACCATTTTTATGTAAGTTTTGAAAACGCCACTGAGTTAGAAAACAATTACTTATGTTGATGACATTATAGCCGATCCAGATTTTTGTGATTACACAGATAAATAAAATGCACAAAGTATAGATACAATAATTTTTTTTGCATAGCAGTGCTTGTTAACATGTTGGCAAAATGAAATATATAACCAAAAAAAATGTTCTAGATGGAGTTTGAAATTGAAAAAAAATTGTATACATATGAAGCAATATCGGAAAAATGGCTGGCAGTAGGCCAATAGCTAAATTTGTACATGGACGCAAGTGAAAAGGTTATGTATTAGAAGTGTGGCAATTCATAGACAATACAGCATTGAATAAAAAGTACTTACCTTTATGATGAGGAAATTTAGTAGGTGAGAACTGCGCTTTTCCATCAACCGCAAGAAACAAACGTTTACTTGACCTCCTCGGTACACGTTGACAGTAAATATTAATTGCATGTAAATTAGTACTCATTAAATTATTTTATTTAATAAGTAGTACATTTGTATAGCTGTATTAATAGGCACCTTTGTATAGACCGCAGAACTCAGGACGGTGGTTTTTAACACTGCAGCAACTTTGTGGTTTAAAACGGAACAGTGCTGTTGGGCACTGTAAAGAGGCGCGCTAACCAGAGACCACGTGATTTTTGTGTAAAAACGATGAATAGGTTATGTATAGAGGCGCACTAACCAAAGATTCCCGTTACTGCGCCCTAGCGGTAAAAGAAAAAACCACGGAATAGCCGTACCCTCATATAAGCCGCATCGCTCAAACCATCAGAAAAAAGCAGTGGCTAGTATCCGAATAGTACGGTACTCTATAAGCCGGACACACACACAGACAACGATTGCCATTTATATAGTAGATTAAAAGCCACTTCTGATGTGCAAATGTTCTATGTATATATAACACCAGCACATTAAAAATTGCTTCAAATAAAAAGTGGCATGTCCCAATCCCGTCCAAATACTCAAATAAGTGCTTTTAACTACTTTATCAATGTTGGTAGTTCTGGTTTGAATATTATGCAGGATATTTAAAAAAAGACGAAGTTGTCACGTTTTGTTGTTGTAGAATTGGGTATGTGAGTTGCTGTAAGGTCGGGTCATCTAGTTTTAATATACAGTAGACGCTCCTATAATGTATGCTTCCTATAACGTAAATTCTAGAAATCGTCAAAAACTTATGTGAAGTTTTTGCTTCTTACTACGTAAAAAACTCTATATAACGTAAAGTGTCAAGTTGGGTGAGCTTTTAAAATTGATTTGAAAGTTAGTTTTTTTTCACACTTGCAAAAAAATTGCTAGTGCATTTAGCGTTATATCTATTATATATAACTTTCGCGACATTCTAGTTCGTTGTAATAGATCGTTGAATATATCGTCAGAAAGGCGGACTGGATAGCTGCGCAATTGCTCATAAATACAAAGGAGGTCGATTGGGGCAGGTGTTACAGCTTCGGTCTACCAGTTTAGTGTCACGAGTTCGAGTATTGTTGAAAATAATCTCAATCCTAACCTTGACCCCTAGATAGTCATGGATGACGAACAGGTAGGACTGCTGTTTATAGTAAAAAGATGATTGTTTTGCCTTATTGTAGATGTACAAAGTATTTGTTATTAGCTTTGCTTGCAGAATAGACTTTGCTGTTTAGAAAAATAAGCAAATCATAAAAGAAAGTCGAAAATATGCAGTCCCTATCAACTTGTTGTAAATTCACCGCAATCATGGTCTATAAAACCAGTGAGATTGATCATAAAAAGGAGAAAAATTGTTGATGAAAGCCAATAATTCTGCAGTTACAGTACAGTCCGCAAGCTAAAAGAGTTGAGTAAAGTTTTTTCTTTTTGCATGGCCAAAGGGTTAGATTTGGAAAGATCTTGGAACAAATTATGCAATTTACACGTATTTTACTGTTCTCATAGCATGAACTCCCTACAACGTAAACGTTCCTGGAATGGATTATTTACGTTATAGGAGCGCTACTGTACTCAACTCACAGAGCTTAGAGTTTTCTTTATAAATTTAATTTTTTGAAATGACACACACACACAGTACGCGCTCCTACAACCAAAATAATTCATTCCAGGAGCGTTTACATTATAGGGGTTTTAGGTTATAAGAAAAGTCAAATAGATGTAAATTGCCTAATCTGTTGCAAACACCTCTCTTTTCAAGACAATCTTTTCAAACACCCTTTTGGCAATGAAAAAACAACAACTTGACTTAATTTTAATTTATGGGCTGTACCGTAACTGCAGTATTATTGGTTTGCATTGACAGTTTTTCTCCTTTTTCTGATCAATCTGACTGGTTTTATAGAATTTACGGTAATTTATGGTTTTACCATGATTGTGGTAAATTTACAATAAGTTGATGAGAGCGCACATTTTTGACGTTCGTTTACAACGATTGGCTTATTTTTTCTAAACAACAAAGTCTATTCTGCAAAGTAAAACTAATAACAAATATTTCATACGCCTACAATAGAGCAAAACAACAAAATATTTTTATTATGAAAAGCTGTACTGCCTGTTCATCGTTTATCTTGGTAAAATGTAGTTCCTATCTGAAAAGTTTTGGGAGCGCTACCATATTATGGTGTGCACAGTAAAAATTTTCCCATTTTTATCCTAAAGCTTTCTTTCCGCTTTGTTTCTCAACAACCCGCGTATTTCTTGTTCCCACCCTACAAGTATTTGATTTCGAAAACGATAAATAATAAGCATACATAATGATCATAACGAATATGTTGTATAAATGAAACTACTTACATGACCTGAACCCAGTAAGAAGGAAAATAATCAGTTTTTCGTTAAACTTCCTTACATACTACCCAATAATGCCTAACCCTTTGGCTGGGGAAACGACCAAAATGTTGTTTATCGGTTGCGTGGGAAAACAAAATTTATGTCGCTTTCAGTAGACGTTTATAAAGCTGTCGCCTAGTAACGTTAAACAAAGGATATGAACACTAGTAAATTTTAAATATTATCAACAAGATATTAGTTGATGAATTACAATATGAAACGACTATCTGAGATGCATCGCTTTGTGCTAAAAGCTAAAGAGCGAAAAGAATAAAAGTTGGAAAAACCAGTCAACATCAGCTCGACTTTCAAAACGGTAAAATAAAAGACTATTTGATCTTGCGATCGCTAGTGATTTTTTGTCTGATCAGAATAAAAATAATTCAGATGATAGAAGTGATGTAAACTTTTTGGACTTTTTATATACTTGAAATATACAAAGAATAACGATTGTTATGGTAGCTCGCACGGCTATGTTATAGCGTTTGACTCTACCGAAATAAACGCATCCAAACATTTCATACAGGGACAATTGCACATGGTTGTATTTTTTGTAGTGGTACATATGTAAATGAATGTTTATGTACAAAAGATTTTGTTCATAGAAGTAAATTTAAGACTTGAGCTATGCATGTTCATATAATATCGATTTTACTGAATTTTTAAAAATAAATTACACAATTTTTGGGTGTTTTTGCCAGGCTTTTACCCAGCCAAATGGCTAATACCACCTAATCCACAAGCTTCACCCACTAGCTTTATCCAATAGCTTTATTCACCCACCATGATTGCCACGACCACCTGCCACCAATTTGAGCTCACAAGCCAATGTAGCCAGAGCCTAACGATGCCCATAATACAACAGAATACATAGTGCATCCTTTTTATTGCTGATTAAGAGTGGTATATTGTTGACTTTAAGTAGGTATTGTTGACTTAGAGCCGTATATCGTTGAGTGGTGTATTATACAACATATTTCGCCACCAGCCCGAACTGAGGTGAGTAAGTGTTGAGTGGAACATTGTTGTAAATCGATTAAACAACCAGTACATCACTAGCCTGTATATAAGCCCCTGCATGGTTTGCATACAGACTAGTGCATCGCAGAAAGAGAACACCAAGTTTAGCAACAAATGTTATTGAACTTTGTGTTCTTCTTCTGTGATAGGTCGGTTTCTTGTGCGTGTTCTGCTTGTTTATTAGGCCATTATTTATTTATTTGTTTATTTATTTGTTATTTATTTTATTATTTATCATAAGGATTAATTTGTTATGAAGTATTTACGTTAAAATCTCAAACCCAACCTTTCTTTTCCGTTGTTAGTATTATCGCTAGTTGTGTGACAGGCCGACTGTGGTAGGAAACTTCCAATTGTGACTGCGTAGATTTATGAAGTCTAACAGTATGCCCCTATTGTGCCCACTGTATATACATGTTATAAGTAAATAAACTTGCACACCATTTGCACATTATTGATGTTATTTTCTATCTGGCACATACGCTTATTGTCCTATTGTATATGTCTTTTTAGCAAGCAGGTGTACTTCAAAATATCGTGTGACAAAAGTGGCAGCGATAGCAAACTGATAAAAACCCAAATGCTATTCTAGTCAACTATAAAATGAGAGAAGGTTATGCAAAGGGCCGTGTGGGAACAACTCCATAAGCATTCATTTAAAATAAGCTGATGAAAAAACCAAACAGCCAGAGGGAGAGGGGGGCGGAGCTTACTAGCTATATAAGCTCAAACATTTGTGTAGAAGAGCAGAGCTGTTCTGGGCCTGTTCATTGCCTGTTACTTGATTCTTTTTTGTACGCCTTGATGAACTAAGCAGAAATATATGTATTGTACTCATGCACCGAGTCTTGTACTAGTGGAGGAAAAGTGAAGGTCGCACAAAACCTTTACATTATCATCGTCAGCGTTAGGTTCAGCGCACTCTGTTGAGTGCAGCAGAGCACAAGTTAGTTTCATCTCTCTCCTGTTGATTTCAGCAAGTTGCATTGTTGGCAGCATTGGGTCTCGCGTAGAGATGCTAGAAGTAAGGGTTGTCTCCACCCCACTCCTAAGAGTTTTTTTCACAGCACTCCTTTTTGTGATGTAATGTAATTGTGCCAATATTGATACATTACTACACACACACACACGCACGCACGCACGCACGCACGCACACACACACAACGATTGCCGTTTATATAGTAGATAGGTAACAAAGTATGATAGGTTTCAAAGGTTTATTGATGATTTTCACAGAAAATGATTGGCAGATGAAATTGATTCGCCTTCAATGAAAATCATTGAATGTTTTTTGAGACATGAACACTTGACATGAGTGTATCTTAGTATGGGGTCTAACATGTGTTATATTTTTAAAGCAATTAATCTAAAAGCCGATTCAATGTTTCACTTGCAACTGAAATCTGCTTACTGGGTGCTAGAAATGCCTTGTCTGTCTTTTCACGTACATGAAAATCTGTTTGTAAACGTACATTTTTATGCACATAGACACTTTTGCGGTCTTCCATTAGACTTACAAATTAATTACAACTTACAACTTAATTGATCTTTTGTAACGTGAATATTTTCTTTTACAGCCTACACTTGTCCATCTACTTGCGATGGAGACTCTGTCTGCTTGCTTGACTGTAGCCGAGTCACCAGTTCTGAAGCTATTTGTGTGGATATCTCAGGGAGTAAGTTCGTTGCATATAGCAAAGTGTTTTATTACTCAATATTTATATGTGTTTAATAAATATTTAAAAAGTTGGCTTTTTTATTCTTGTCACTTTTAATGTGCTTTTTTGGAAAAAGTGTGTCAGTAAAACACTCGCTGTTAAGGTTAGTCAAAGCTGATTAGTTTTTTATATGGCGGCTCTAGAAAATTAAATTTAATTATTTTAATTAATTAATTAATTGCATTTACATTAATGAATTTAATGCCAATTGATCTACTGAAATTTAATACAGTTATTATAATTGCAAACTTTGTAAAAAATTCTGATAAAAACACGATTGCCATTTTCATAAAACTCAAAAAAATGTCCCATAAGATTTTTTGTATTAGCCGACAATTTTTTTGTATGCAACGTATGTAGTAAAGCACAACAACAGCTTATTGATTGCATCACTAAATTTATTGAGCCAATTAGAGACTAAAACAAAGTAAGGAATATTTTTTTAAAGCAGAAAACTCCTAAAAACCACTTTTTTCTTGTCGAAGGGCTTTTTTATACAAAATTATTCTGCACTTTTGCAAAAAAAATTCTCATGTTGGAGCTTTGAACCGACATTAGGAAGAATATCGTATTAATGGCTTTCTTTTCACATGTTACAAGGTTTTTATAATATCTTTATTGTTTTGAATTATTTTTAAAAGCTCCAAGATGATTTACTTGAAGTTTCTTATTTTGTAGTAAATCTATCACTTTCATTGGTAGTTAATATATTTGTGCAGAAAGTAGGTGCTGAGTTTATTAGTTTGTTTTTAAACAAAACTACATGATTACAGCACAAGATAGTTGCAACTTCTCTCCTATCACACAACTAAAGGAATACTACTTGTTTGGTTTTCATAAAGCTTCTTGGGCAGATTACGACATATGTTTTGTAAGTGCAATCTATACTATTTTTAGTGTTGTTTAACATCAGGATTACGATTAGCAAAGTTATTACAATGCAAAAAGGAAAGATTGCATCTTTAGATAATGTTTTTCATTTATTGGTAACCCAAATAAGGAGTAAGCTTCTATCCATGAAATCAACTTTCACCACAAATATGCACATTGTAAACTACTCAAAAAACCAAACCTTGGTTTACCGTAACTTTTATGCAAAAACAAATACAAATGTGTGCATTGTTTTAGTTTGAGGTTTATCGAGATTTTACTAGTATATAGTGAAATATGGTGAAATATGGCATATTTCACCAATATTTTGGAGAAATATTAAGTTAATTGTTTTTGCCATGTTATTTTGTTTTTTTGTATAAAAATAATATTTAAATATTCCTAATTATCTATGTTTATGTTTTATGATGCCATGTTAAAAATATATGTAATGTACATTTGTAATATACAGTATGTCTACATGTTTTACTGTTGTGTCTGTTTATTGTTAATATGCTAAAAAAGTAAGACTTGAAATTTGATAAAGCAAGTTTATCTATTGTATGCTGTCATGCTGAAAAAAGTGTAAAGACATGTGCAATGTAAATCTTTTTAGTGACTTGGGTATTATAAAACAGAATTAAATATTGAATGCTAGAACATACACTAAAATAAATTCATTTCAACATAGTTTATTTTCATGTTGATCTATCAGAAAAATCAAACCTAGTTTTGACTTAACTTTAATAAGCATTAAAATTGTAGCAAAGCTTTATTTAGCATTCTTAGTATTTTTAGTGCGATATAAATTAGTGGTGAATCTAGATGAACCTGTACTTAGTAGTACAAGTTTCTCACATTTTTTTTGCTTTTGGTTCTAATGAGTATTTTACAGGCAGTAACATTGTTCAAGCAGTACCAGAGCAAAGAACTTAATGTCAAATTTTTCTGAGCCTTTCAAAAAAGGCTTTTGGAGATTGAACATGCAGTTTTGCACTCTGCGAACTCAAATTCTATGAGCCTCTTGTAGTTATTTTAATATATCTAACAACTTTTTAAAACAATTTTTAGTTTTATTATATGAATTTAATATATTTGAAGTGACCAATTTAGAAGGTTTTAAGTTAACATTAGCTACTACAAAATATTCAACATCATAACCCCTAAGGTGCTAAGACTCTGAGTAATAAACAAACTTTTCTAGGTAAACTGATTGAAAAGTAAAAGACTTCAGAGCTGTATTTCAGCTACTAAAAGATCAAGTAAATGTTCAGCCAGAGCTTTTCGATAAATGCATCTAATCAAACCTAAACAAACCCATAGTTCTATTTTATGAAAATGTTTCTGTTTACGTATGTGATGTTTTAGTGTGTCATTTTAGGTAGTATCGTTCAACAAACTTTATCAAAGCACAACACTTCGTGTTAAGTTCCGTGGAACTCTTCTTGGCGGGCGTGGGGAAGCAAACAGCTATGGATTTTTGAAACTCATGTTTAATAGAAGCTCATGCATCACCCCAGGAAAGATTGAGAGTGCTTACTACAATAGTGAAGCTTATTTCAGTCACGACAGAGCAGCAGGAAGTGAGTCATTAGAAGTAGTGTAAGCAAAACGTTTCCTTATCATTCAGTCTCATTTATATCGTTCATATCTCTCTCCCTCTCTCTCTCCCTCTCCCTCTCTCTCTCCCTCTCTCTCTCCCTCTCTCTCTCCCTCTCTCCCTCTCTCTCCCTCTCTCTCCCTCTCTCTCTCCCTCTTTCTCCCTCTCTCTCCCTCTCTCTCCCTCTCTCTCCCTCTCTCTCCCTCTTTCTCTCCCTGTCTCTCTCCCTCTGTTTCCCTCTCTCTCCCTCTCCCTCACTCTCCCTCTCTCTTCCTCTCTCTCTCCCTCTCTTTCCCTCTCCCTCTCTTTCCTTCTCTCTCTCTCTCTCTCTTTCTCCCTCTCACGCCCTCTATCTATCTCCTTCTCTGACCCTTTTTCTTCCTCTCTCTCTCCCTCTATCTCCCTCTCTCTCTCTCTCTCTCTCTCTCTCTATGAAACTATTAATAATACTATGTTTAACTTATAGACCCAAGTTCCACTTTTACATATTATATCTATATAAATAAACTACATAATATATATATCCATGTATATATATGTATATATATTTATATATATATATATATTTATATATTTATATATATATACAAAGTGGATGCTCAAGTGGATGCTCTTTAGACATTTTATCTGAAGAGTGTGATACTTATTGTACCACATGAAACTATTAGTAATAAAATGTTTAACTTATAGAGTGAAGTTCCACTTATACATATTTTATATATATATTGTAAATTCTAAAAGTTCCAAACTCTCGTAGTGTGTTGAGGCAAGGGAAAATTCTCCAGACTGCTATTTAAACAAAATTGAAGTTCTTCAAAACCGTTTACTCAGAATAATTAATAAGAACGTTTACGATTTTTCTGCTAATTCGTTATTCAACCTAAATAGCATTTTAACTATTAAAAAGTTATACAAATACAAAGTACTGATAAAAGCACACAACACATTTTATGAAACAAACCAAAACAGGACAATAACGCATTTAACTACTCGTCAAACACACATAAACCTAACAATATCATTGTTTAATTCAAAAGCTGGTCAATGTTGTTTGGATTATCAAGACTCATTGCTATGGAATCTACTACCGGTTACACTGCGTAAGTTGTAAATGCTAATTCTGTCAAAAATGAACTGAAGCGCTACCTCAGACAACCAGACTAGACTAAACTAACTAGACAGACTTCTGCTGACTCTACTTTCGGGTTCCGCACCTTGACTAGCCTCGCTATTGCGCACAGGGACTTCATCATCACCTTCGCTGGAGTGACATTTTTTATTCTATATTTCTTGTTCTTGTACAATGTAAGAAACACTCTTTATATTATTTTTTGCAGTTATATTATCGATGAAAATAAACAAACGAACAAATTAATGGAGTTCTGTTAGATGGTTGTAGTTCTTGGAGTTTAGAAAAAAGTCTAGTCAGAGTATATATTTTTTTAGAGAAAACTATGCCATTTTTAACAAAGTTGTTATATCGTCCTGGTGCGTGATTACCTTTATCTACATTCTTTCAGCTATTCAAACAATTCAAACAGTTTAAATTTTATAAGCTAATATTATATATTTACCGCTGCAAACCCTTATCTTTAAATATTTTTATTTAAAATTATATGTGTTTATTTATATATATAAGTTTATTTTAAATATTTTATATCAATTTTTGGTAGCCTGCTCTGACTATTATGAGGCTTCAATTTACAAGTATAGTTTTATTAGATCACCTTTATATTTTCCCTATTCATTACCATTGCTCAGACATTTCTACTGCAGCCGATACATACAGCCACTAACAACGCAGCTAGAAACAAAATTTTGACTGGTTACAGAAAAAAAATCGTTGGAATATTACTATTTTTATGTGGCAACTTTGAGAGAATTTAAGGAATACTTACTAGTTTATTGTTAAGAAGAACAAGTTTGTCAGGTTTCTGTATCCGTGCTTTAGTTAAATATTCTGTTGCTAAATGGATATGAAAAACAAACATTTTTTAAGTTAAAGACTCATCGATATGCATCAGGGTGTTCAAACAAAAATAAATCAGCAAAACTCTGCTGATTAGTTATCCAATATAGTCAGTCATTTTCATGAAATGTTAGGTAAATGCATTTAGTAGCCAACCTATTAGTTTTTTACCAAGCTACCTAAAACAACTAACAAGTAACTCGATCCTTACTGGCAGCTACAAGTCACCCCAAAATATGATTTCTTAATAGCCATTTTTTCAAAAGCTTTGCATAGCAATTGATACCTAAGAAACTTGTGGTAAAGAGATTCAAGATTCACTCAATGTCTAACACATTCTGAGTGGCAACTTTTTTATGTAAATGTTGTGAGCTGCCATTAGCAAAAATACAATGATGGCTTCAAAAGTTATACCACTAGCTTTTTTTGATATATTTTAGTTTTTTGTTATATTTATACTAGTTTTTGTTGAACACACACAACTACATTCTCATACCCATTTTTCTATTTGTGTTGAAAAAAGTTCTTGACAAGTGAAATACACTTTTAAAGTGCTCAAGTTATTGGCCAGATTGTAATAAATATACTCCAAGGAACCCTTCGGTTATGTTCTTTTGTAATTTGTAGATTATTTTTACAGTTTTACTTGTTACTACATTTTAAATCAATGGAGTTCTGTTGGATGATTGTCATGACAATGTTTGTTAATGTTCTCATGTTTTATAGTAAAGAAACACACCACCAGGACTAGTTTTTATAAGCTACTTTGAGTGTTTCTAACACTTATTCTGGATCTATCAGATTAACCCGAAGGAATGCATTTTGCAGCACGTCTAGTCTGACAGAGCCAGGTAGCCATTTCACTTGCCCAATGTGGATCTTTAACGTGCTCTTCGTTGTCAATGTGGTGCACGGGGCCTCCAAGTTATGATCTAGGTCCAAAAGATCCAGCAATTTAGGGTTGAAAGCTTGCTAAGAGCTTTTTGTCAGATCAGCATTAAGCAGAGCTTGAACCACTAACCCAATGCTTGAAAGTCAAAGACGCTACCACTAGGCCACCCTGACATCCTAAAGTGCAATAACTACAACTGCAAAAAACTTATTTTAATTGCATATATTTATAAGCACAAAGCGAACATTATTTTCTTGGAAAAAATATAATCTTATTCATGACTAGCAAAGAGATAAAAAAGCTAAAGCAGCAGCTTTTAAGGAAATTGGCTAAAAGAAATGTCTAATATCTACATAGACAGCGTCTAAAGCATCAAATATTTATATGATTCTAATAAGACTGTCACTCATTTCATGACATTATCAAATAATGGAATTCTATGAGTATATGTCAGTCCATTTTTGGTATCAGTTCACCATCAGTAGCTGAGCTCATCTCTTTGCAAACTTTAGTCTCTCTTGGTTTTGGCTACAGCTCTTCATGATGAACTGTTGAAAGAGGTTACATATAATAGATACAAGTAATTGGTAGTAGGTGTGAGCCAATAGTTTGTTCTTTCAAATAATAGTTAGATGTAATGAGAAAGCCTCACAAGTGTAAGTAAATCAGCCTTTGCTGTTTACGGTGTTTAAAATTTATCAGATGTTGAGAAGATGCTTTAAAAAATCTGTAGGTATACAGTTTCGGTTACATTAAGTGCACAAACAACTATGTTTTACTAGATAAACTTCATAGGAGCTTCTATAGAAACAGCTTCTCGCTCTTAAGAAGCTGATGTGATTTTACTGGTGAATATTGCTAATAGTACTAAATGGCTAGTAATGATAAAGACAACTGGATGTTTGTCTCTGTCCAACTAGTGACAGTTTTATTCACTGTTACTCACTCTATTATGATGTATTGAGCTTATAGCGATTGTACCTGCTGTGTTTTGTTTAGATTTGAGCTGATCATCTTGACTAGCTTGCAGGTGCTTTCGCTGCAGTTCTCTGTCAGCATACAGAGTTTGTCTAAGTTTCTGCTTTCTCTCTTTATTAGGAGTCGTCACAGTCTTTATGTCATTGCTGTTCAACTCAAGGAATAAATTTGTTTCCTTGTTAAACTCTGGCCAAACAGGTATACCTTCTGCAAGTGTCGTAGGCTCATTTGGATTTCTGTAAGTAATATTTACCCACCAGTAAGATTAAAATAAAATTTATCCCAAGGTTTCTAACAGACCATTCATTATGGTCTGGCAGTGATGATACAAATTGCCTTCTAGAGACTGTGCATTAAATCTTGTAAAAGTTGGTGAAATTTAATGGGTGGTAAAGGCTACCGTCAAGTTCTTTTTCCTGCTCTACAAAAGTCAAAACAACTGAGTGCAAGGCAATAAGAAATATATATTTGGTAATATACAGTATATAAACATACAAGCAATTCATTTTGTGCACATATACTAAACAGCATGCAAGATCTGCCAAGGATCTCTGTCTTTTTTGATCATTCAGGGTTCTCATAAACTTTGTTGTCTTTGACTGGCTCTGCCCCATCAGTAGACCGGTATACTTTGGAGCTTGTCTGGCATTCTTCTTATTGTTAACCCTTACAAGAGTACCTAGCAGACCCTCAGAGGCCTGTTGCAATTTGAGCATCTAAGGCTCTCTGTGATTAGAAGGTGGTTTTGCCTCAAAGCACTCTTTCTCTGCTCCTTTTTTCTCACTATCACTTCGATAGCTTTGGTTCTAACAGCTTTCTCATTACTATCACTAGAATAGCCTCGGTTGGAGCATCCAGAGATCTGCCGCATATTGCAGAGTCAGGATCTTCGATCCTACCGTGTTCCCTTTACTGCTCCTCAAAAAATCAACACCACTGAGTGCAAAGCAGTAAGAAATATATATTTGATAACATATATAAGCATACAAGCAATTCAATTTGTGTGCATACACTGATCAGCATGCCAGAGACTGCCAGGGATCTTGTTATTCCTTGGCTCGTCTGGGCTCATTGTGAACTATTTCAACCTTTACTTGCTCCACCCTATCAGTAGATCAATCGGTCTCTGCAGCTGACCTTTGGTTGACTGGAAGTCTCACTGGCGGCCATGTCTTCTTGTTGAGCAAGGGCTCAACTTGGTAGTAACGTCAGTCCTGAGGTCAGTTAGGAGCCGACCTTTGCCTCGACGAACTACTGCCATTGGGTAATCATTAGGCCTGATCTGGTTCGTCACTAATCACTACTCTACGAAATCAATTTAAAATGTAATATTTATGTTTTTAAAAGTACAGCTAGAATCATTAGCAAGCATTACATTTAGCTTTCTTGAAACTATTCTTTCATCTAATCTATTATATATATATATATATATAAATATATAAAATTTATTCATGTAAAACCTTAGATAAAAAACAACTTCATTACTATTAGTTTCATGTCCGTTACGCAGACAATCATCAGATAAATTTGTTTTGGTCCAACTGAGTTATATATGTAAGAGAGGTGTAATTACTATAACGACTGATAGCTATGTAATTGCATTTTGTAGTGTGTATTTAGTAGAATGTCGGCATGTGGAAGCTAGCTCGTTACGCTTGTTGAGTGAGCTCATTTCTGGTTTTGTGAGGATGATGTACTTTTCCGATATGCACAGGTTACAACGCTTGGTGGCTGGGTCGTATGGCCTTGCGTGTTGAACGATTTTCCATTTAATTGTATACGGTGTGTTCAGGCCTTTTAGCTGCCAGATGTAGTTACTAAGCTCTGTGGCAGATTGCTTGTCCTGGTGCCTGAAAGATGATATGTGGCCGCTGAGTCGTGTCTTGAAGGTATTTTCTGTGAGGCCAATATAACTTTCTGTAGGTTTGCTACCGTCGTCTGCGGTGACTACAGCTTGGTAAATGAGCGACTTGCTAAGACAGCTTCCTTCGAGAGGGCATTCATTTGGTGCGCGACAGTTGCATGTTTTGTTGTTTGCTGGGTGCGTCGAGGCGTTGTTCAAGAGCTTCTTATTGTGATTGTTGATGGTTTGTTTGATGTTAGGCATGCAGCTGTAGCCAATCTTTGTGTTGTTTCTATTAAATAGCTTTCTTAGAGGGTGATTGCTCGGAAAAGATTTATTTAATATTTTGATGAATGTCTGGCCGATGTTATTTACCACGTTTCTGCTATATGGTGGGTTGAACCATGTGATTTTTCTTCGTCGCCTGTGTTGTTTAGTTGGTGTAGTGGTCTCATGGGGTGCGAATTTCAGCTGGTGTGTATAACAGCTTCAACACACTACATTGGAATATATATATATATATATATATATATATATATATATATATATATATATATATATATATATATATATATATATATATATATATATATATATATATATATATATATATATATATATATATATATATATATATATATATATATATATATATATATATATATATATATATATATATATATATATATATATATATATATATATATATATATATATATATATATATATATATATATATATATATATATATATATATATATATATATATATATATATATATATATATATATATATATATATATATATATATATATATATATATATATATATATATATATATATATATATATATATATATATATATATATATATATATATATATATATATATATATATATATATATATATATATATATATATATATATATATATATATATATATATATATATATATATATATATATATATATATATATATATATTTATATATATATATATATTTATATATATATATATATATATATATATATATATATATATATATATATATATATATATATATATATATATATATATTTATATATATTTATATATATATATATATATATATATATATATATATATATATATATATATATATATATATATATATATATATATATATATATATATATATATATATATATATATATATATATATATATATATATATATATATATATATATATATATATATATATATATATATATATATATATATATATATATATATATATATATATATATATATATATATATATATATATATATATATATATATACTCAAAATATGTAGGATGGGAGGCCCCCTAATAAGAGGCCTTCGTATATATAAAAATTATTTAAAATGTGTATAGCAAATTGATAATAGGAGGCGGAACAATTTTTCCTCCTATCGTGGATATATTTTTAATTTCGTTAGAGGTAGTTTTGAACTTGGAGTTGTCTCCTCGTTGATTTGTGTCCAAAATTAATGAATTCTTTGGTAAAATTTGTTCACACTACAAAAGTTAAGTCTCTTTACACCAAAGTTTGCCATAAAATGCACAACTGATGGCTGCCAGCAGAGCTTTTATAGGCAGGTTTTTTATCAGGCATGAAATCAAAGTGTTTTGTGATGTAAAAGAAAAACAAACCAATTATGAATTGAATTACCAAGAAGTGGTTTGGGAATATAAAACCACAAAACTGATGGTTTGATTTCGATGATGGTAGTCTATCTTTCGAACTTGTCTGTAAATTGGCTACTTTTCCACAAAGTACAAAAATTCATAGCATTTTATTTATTGCACAACAAATATAGTTTGCAAATGTGGATGTTGGCTGACTGGTTATGGTCATGGCAAAAAGGGACTGAATGGTAGGTACTAGAACAGCTGGTTTACCTAACATTTTTATCCAAAAAGTTGTAAATGCATTAAAACCAACTAAATTAGTTTGTATTTTATTACCTCCCAAGGGTGCCAAAAATAAATAGCACACATCAATAAGTTTATGCAAACATAGTATGATCATGCAGAACTACGCTAAAAAATTTGTCTTTAGTTATTAATGTTAATTAATCAACAACATATTGATACATATTTAAAAAAATACGATACAATAACAAATAAATTTAAAAGATAATTTCTACAAAAGTAGAAACACCATTATTCAAACACATACAAAATGTTCACAATGTGTTTTTATTATTTTGTATGATTCATCAGTGTCAGTTTATAAAACATAGTTATAATGTTTTTATTTTGAATTGTAAAATCAAGCTATTGAAATCTAAGGTTATATACCTATGTACATATACGTATGTACATGTATATAATTTAAGTGCGCATGTAACAATCATAGGATATGGAATGTTCAACAATAGATATAAAGTAAATTTTGACTTCACCCTGACATTCTAAATCACTGCAAAATAATTTTGATGAAAAAGTTGCTAATCTGATGCTTCTATGGAAATAATCGTTTTTACAGGGGAGATAAATCCTAAAAAAATCATTTTTATCAAATCTCTCATAGAAGTGGAAATGACAGCTACGGCACTTCTTCAGCTTTGAATTATCCATACAACAATTAGTCTAAAGCACTGCATAAATTTCCACTGAAAAATGGTGCAAATGGAAATGCAAGATAAACTGCCTTGGCGCACGGCCTATACTGCTTGAAAGTGTTAATCGACTTCTTAACAGGTGTTCAGAAAACCATGAACAGGCCATTAAGCATGCCACTAATTAACAAGCTTACACTGTTCTGTCTACAATTGAACAAACATACTGTGAGAATCGCATGCAGCTAGTTTTGCGATGAAGGCAGCAAAACGCCAGTTATTTTGTCTTAGTTCATTGGCTACTACTACAATGATGCATCAATAGTTACAAAGAAGATATTTTCTTGCTTCTACTAGCATTTTATATTTATATAATTGTAAATAATAAAACATTGCCTTTTGCCAATAAAATGCTACCTTATCAAGCAGAGAGTGTTTAAGCGCATTACTTCATTTAATGAAGAACCAGTTCAGGCATTCTTTTTCTACCTGTTTTAATAACAGCACATCAAACAGAACAGACACTAGTCAATCATTTCTATAGTATATGGAATTTTTGTCTGGGCCTCTGAAGCCAGGGTTAGAGATTTAGAAATCGTTGTTTTTATTGGTTTCAAATGTGTGGTATACAGCTTAAGAGTCAACTACCTTAATGCATGCAATAATGAGCTGCCTTCTTTAAGGATAGAATAATCAAAAATATACTTATTCTCTGCACATTATCGACACACATGACCATTCCTCAAGATACAGCGGACTGCCATGGGACTAGTAATAATAATAACAATAATAACTGTAAAGTATGAAGGCCGCATTCTGAAGAAATACACAAGGACCAGAGTGAAGAAATTATACATATTTTAAATGAACTGATAACTAATAATGAAGAAGGAATACAAATATAGAATTTAGAGAAAAATGGAAATTTGCTATGCTAGATAATATACACCGAAACTGATGAATGAAAAATAACAAATAAAAACAAGTAATCAGAGAGTACGGGGACACAAAAGTGGATGACAAGAAGAAGCCTTTAGAAAGAGGTAGATAGTCTAATAACAGCAGCACAAGACTAAGCACTGCAAACCAATGCCAGGAAAGCATGGATTGAGGAGAGTATGAATGATGTTAAATTCAGATTGTGTAAGACAAAAGATGTACCAGCCATATTGTAAATGAGTGCTCAAAGATTGCACAAACATAATACAACCATCGACATGATCAAGTGACTGCAGCAGGTTGCTGGACTTTCTGTGAGAAGCATCACATGCCACACACAGCATATTGGTATAACCATAGGGTAGAGCCAGTGTCTGAAAATGACAAAATGAAAGGTTTAGAACTAATCATAAAAAAACAACATGGGTTAAGATTAGTTATATAACCATCCCAGGTGATGCAAGAGTAAAAAAAAGATATTAAGAAGATGTACAAAGGGCAAGATTTGAGCTTTGAAGGCTGGAGAATGTCCAAGCGAAGGTGTTATCTGTAGTAATTGGAGTGATTGAGACATTAATCAGCTAGCTTTTCTCATATCTCTCTGAGGGCAGTGCTCAACAGTTTTTCAAACAACTTAGAAAACAGTGCTGCTAAGAGCTAGATTTCTTATGAATACTGATGAATCTAAAATCAGTTAAAATAGTAGAATTTGCAGAAAGCACTTCTCCATAAGTTGTCAGAATTATCTTCTCTTTCCTTAGTTTACAAACAAGAGCCCTCTTTATGTAATGGTCCATATCAGTGACTATACTCATATAGGTATACTTTATAGGAATATTTATGTCAGATTTTAAGGAAGACTCCTCAGTAGAAGGACTCGTTAAAGTCAAATTCCTCAAGCTAAGGCCTCGGCTCACCTACTACCAGCCACTCGGTTGTGAAGACAGTTTTTAGAATGATACTAAAAATATTAATAAAAACCGTGTCTGTCCATCTGTCTAAAGCTAAATATAGAGGTTAGGAAAAACATTGCACGGAGAATTGAACTCAAAATATTTGGCGGAGCAGCTGTGCACCCTAACGATGGCTCAGCTTAACCACCTTGCAGCTATGTGTAATAATTTTGCAAATTCAGCGTGCCAGACTGACAGGGTAGGCTACTAGTTTTCTGGTAATAACAGCCCTGGACCTCCTTGGTTCCAAGCCATGGTTGGAGGTTTGGGATAAACATTGCATAATAGGGAAGTCAAACCTACAACATGCAAACTGATTCCCAAGAATGCCGCTACCAGCGTCGACCATTCAGCTTCAATTGGTTTAAATTGTTTGCTTAGGCATACTCACTATACTTTATTGACACATCTGTTAGTGTAGGCTGTACTGGTATATATAAACAGTTTGGAAAAACTTGTTTGTTGATAATCTACTCATGACACACTTACATCTGCATAACATTACCATGGTTGACAGTTAGTTGTGAAGATAGCTTGCACATTACTTTCATAACAATATCGTTTACCAAAGATAAAGGACATATGTGCTTTGCTATTCTCAAGCAATTATCTGTGTCGCTTAAAAAATGATACTACTGAATAAATGGGCTGTTTGCTTAGTTTGTGTGACAAGCATGCAAAATTTAATAAAATTTTCTGTAATAGGTTAAGACTGAAAAGTTGCAACGCAAACATTATTTTTGAAAAATAAATTCCTGCTGTGATAATTTGCTGAGATATAGTTTTTAGAATTTGGCCCATTCATGAAACATTACTGCCAGAGACAGTTAAAAGAAAAACACAAGGATAATGAGAGCTTAGAAGATTAGGTCGTCACACTGACCAAGAACACTCCTAGCAATCTTGTACTATGGCTAAAAAATCAGCAAAGAGCAACAAAAATTTGTAAAAACTATTTAAAAGAACACTACCACTGATTAGTTTACACTCTCATCCATCTACAAATAGAACTGGTTGGAATTTGTATTGGGTGATGAAAAGGCTAATGAAAAGGCTGAGCTAATGAACTGCCTATACAAGCATCCAGGCATCTTGTTTGCAGCTTTTGCATGTATGCAGGATGAGAAAACTTGTGCTCAGAGGCCACTTATGATGGATAGTCAAAGCTGCCATGATTTTTCGCAAGCTTTTTAAAAACGTGTGGTTCTCCTTGCTGTCTATTTCACGTTAATATAACTCTCGCTGTGCTTCCCGAAATGTCAGCAATTCTTATATGGTTTAAACAGTAATTAAGATGCTTGTGACATTTTAGTCTCAATTTTTATACATAGTTCATTTGCTTTAATATCTTTAAGGCAATTTTACCTGTCAAGTATTTGAAGAGTTAATCAAAAAGTATTGAAGTTTTTTTATCATATGGAATTTTGCTGGTGGTTTTCGGAGTTCGGACAAGCAGGATATTTTAAGATTAAAATTTGCGAAACTCAATTCCAGTTACAATGCTCACAAGAAAAGAAATGTGCCCAGACCTCAAAAATTACATCAATAGTCATGCTTGTTGTTTATCAAAATACACATACTGTCTCATTATCAATGATTCCTCATGTGTTCATACAGTAGTTAATGGAAAACAATGGGACTAATTCTAATCAACCTATCTTTAGAAAAATTTGAAACAGCTATAGCAATGTGTCTAAGTATAAGCCTATATTTTAATTTTCATTTAAACAACCATAAGCAAACACAAAATAAGATGTATGTCAATAAAGATGCATAACACTGCAACTTGGCTGCAATAGCCGATGGCATCACGGGAGGAAAAAACAGGAAGTGCAACGATTGACATAATTTTGGAGAAATCTTTTTCTTCTGAGCCTTATAATTGCACTTAAATGTTAACAATTTTAATTTTGAAACATCCCAGCAACCAAATCACATAAAACCACATGCAGAAATTCAACAAATTGAAAAATGCCAATAGTTTTTTAAAACACTTTTTAAAATTTTATGTAATGGATCCTTTCAAAATATTTGTTTCAAAAAGTTTATGGAAATTATTTGCCAAATAATGACATCAAGATTAGTTATGCGTTATACTCAATAAATAGTAGGTAAAAGTTGCAACAATTTACATGTAGATGATATCAACATTTTAATATTTTCATGAAAAACGCTTTGATAACTTTAATTAGCTCGTGTCATACATTAAACTCTGCTACAGAAAGCTAAATCTGACAAAAAGTGATTATTTTTAACGTCTGTGAATTTTTTTGGTGGACTGCATCACAACTGTTGTGCCACACATGAGAGCACATCACATATTACCCAACATATATAAAAAAGAGTCGTTGTTAGCTCATTTGTTTTTTAGGATATGATGCTACCTCGCAACGCTTGTAGGCTTATACTGTTTTCTGTTGGTAGGATTTTTACTGTTAAAAATGTGGTTGTGTCAAATTTGAGTTGATCCTAAAAGAAAGCATTTTTTTCTCTATCAGTTGATATGTTGTATGTTGTGTTAGGCAATCTCATTGCCAATATATTTGAAGATTAAAATCGGAAAAATATGGTCGCCGTAAAAACGCTCAGGCCAAAAAAACATGCCCAGACTTGCCCAAAATGATGTCACAAGTGAATTTATCTGTCAATATATCTCGTATTCACATCGGCTATTTGCGATAAAAGTCTAGTCCTACGCGGCTCTATCGGCATATACTTTATTTTGTATTTGCTCATGTTGGTTAGAATAAAATTTTAAACCCTACTACAGATACATTATTATGAATGTTTCAAAGGCCTCAAATAACAAAAATTAAAAATTTGTCTTGCTCACTTTTTCTAAATGCTGTGTAAACATTTGAGTACCGACTACCAATTCTACCGGTCTACGGTAATTCTGTCAAGTTAACTGTATAATAAGGTATTTGTATCAGCACACTTCCGCCGCTACCCACACTAACGATATACAGCCCGTGTCGTATAGGGACATGTCCCTATACGACACTGTATACAGCCTCCCGAAAGCCCCGCCCACATTATGTCCGTCGCCTATCCTTGGTGCGGGGCCGTATATCATTGCCAACACTGAAAACTAGTTTCTTACTACCTTTGAAAATAATATACATAGGGATAGAGTTTTAAGGATGAGAAGTCTGCTGCAAACTGGATTTGAACTCACATTCTCCAGCTCTGCGGACATCCATGTACCGTATCCAATTCAATACAATATTCTGTAAATCATGTTTTGCATTATCGTCAACAATATAATGCTATTATATAATTTTTACAAGCAAAATATTTTCATCCCGGCATAAAGCTTTTATTAAAAATATTCATCAATTCGTGGCCACTCACATAGTTTTAGCTGTTACAATAAGACAAATTCATCTACTGCAAGAAACTTAAACAAAACATGGTTTATACAGCACACATTCAAGTCTCTCTTTTCCCTTTATGGCAGTTTCTATACTGACAAAGCTGCTTCGGATGGTGGGACGACATAAACATCCTGTAATCAGTAACACAAAGGCAATAAAAATATGTCATTCATAAATATGTCATTCTAAAGCGTATCTACTGAAAGCTTTCAAATTCGGAATTTGATAGACTGCGAGTGTAATTTTAAAAACGAATAAACGTTTAACAAAGCCACAAGTACGCCAAGCCAACGATTCGGAGCTTCGGTTCTGGAAATTAAAGATTTGCATTGATCAATCGATTTTCTTCACTTTCTACAAGTGAAAAGTGAACATCTAAAGTCAAATC